>NW_020956185.1:437665-518237 GCF_003031625.1 Empidonax traillii | reverse complement strand
GCAAGTTGGGTTGGATTTCTGGATTTTAAATTCCTCAGCCCCTCAGACTTGGGTTGGATACTGAAAACCACAGGATAAAGTCTGGTTCAATGTCTGACATCCACCAGCAGAAGTCAGAGTTTGCTCTGAACACAGAACACCTTGTAAACCTTCACAAAGACCTTTTGGAGCAGGACTGCAAAAGTTAATGGACTTGCTGGATCACAAACCTATGCATAGCATGCAATGAATCCTGGATGGCACCACAGAATTATAAAGTGCTCTTCCAAACATTCTTCCTCGTTCCCAGCTGCCTCTGCACTGTGAGGTTCTGACAGCTTTGTTTGTTGTATCTCATACCTGGTCACGCTGATGATCAAAACAGTTATAAAGGAAAAGTTCTGATGGAAAGGCGATTTTCAAAATGTAGAACTGACTTTTGCTTGAGTGACATGTGATAGGCCTGTCACCTCCAGCTTGTGTTTCGGATTTATTTCTGTGCAGTGATAATTAACAAATCACCTTGGTGTGAAAGCTACATCTGCACTTCTTTTTTTTTTTCCAATTTCCTTCTTTATCTTTATTAGACCAATAGTTGTATATACTGAAAAAAAAACCCAAATAGTAACCTTTAATCAGAAGGACTAGCACTTTTTCCCTGTCTTTGTCTTCAGGAAAAATATGTTGATTTTGTCCACTAATTCCTAACCTTGCCATTTTTCCTGATACCACGTGAATATTGCTCCCTCTTCTTCAGGTTAGACTGTCTAAGAATTAATCTTGTGAGTGCTAAATAATGCTGAATTAGGACAGTTTACATCTAGGTTACAGGATTCAAAATACTTTTTTTCCCCCCTCCCTCTGTTCTGCCCTTTGTTTCGCCTCTTTGATTTATTAACGGAGGCTTCTTTTTGATCTGGCTTTACCTTGTCAGTCCTTCACGTCCCACCCACAGACTTTTTATTTCTTTTTCATCCAGTGATGCTGGCAAAGAACTTTAAAAAAAAAAAAAAAAAAAAAAGACAGAGGGAGGGATTTGGGATTGTCATATAAAACCTGTGTTACTCACTTTTCAATATCTCATTGAACTTCTCACAGCTTTGATATTTTAAGTAGGTATCACAACAAAGGGAAACAGAAGTGACTGGAAAGGTAATGCAGTGTATTAGGCTTGTTAATGGCCCTGAAAGTCCCAGGAAAAACTTGCTGAAAGAAGGATCCTTTCCCAGGAGTACTATTTAATTTCTCTGAGAGGGTTTTCCTGGCGAATTAAAACTCTAAAAAGCACATTTGAGCAATGCAACTGCTACCTTAGCCCATGCCGTGTGCACAGTGACATTCATTTTAAAAATCCTTTTGTTCAAAAGTCTCTAGTAGAGAGATTTCTGGAGAATCTTTTCCTTCTTTTGCTCTGCTGCTGACATGCTCGGGAAATGTAGAAAATTGGAACAGAAAACTAAGTTTTTCCCACAAGGGAAGAC
This sequence comes from Empidonax traillii, assembly GCF_003031625.1. NCBI lineage: Eukaryota > Metazoa > Chordata > Aves > Passeriformes > Tyrannidae > Empidonax > Empidonax traillii. The sequence continues at coordinate 516,777 of NW_020956185.1, read as the reverse complement.
CAAGTAAGAGGGAGGGGTATTTTAGTAAATAATTCCTCTTACGATTGTAAGTAATGTCCTTGCTCCAACACCTCAAGTTATTAAATGTGGCAGTGTGAAGCAGATAAAACATCTATTTGGAATAATTTTAGCAGTAGCACATAGGGGAGCCTAACAGGCAGAAGGAGTCTTTTGGGGCCATGGGAGACCATAAGTCTGATCCATCCTTCTGCCATACGTTTTCTCAGTGTAATATAAACAAGACCAGGAACGTCTTTGTACCCCACCTATAACCCAGGTGATGCCAGCCTGGATTCCCCTGAGTCAGGGATTGATCAGTTGAGCCAGAGAGCTGTGCTGGGCTCCATCACCTTGGCTCCCAGGCAGAGCTGGGCTTGCCTGGGTCAGCAGTAGGACTCATGCCAGAAACCACGTCTTGTTGGCTTTGGTAGGGGAGGCCAAGGCTCATTATTCCTGTCTTCTCCAGGTTCTTGCATCTCTGCCAGAGATTCACTCTTTCCCCAAAAGTGATGAGGTTCCTTCTCTATTATTTACATAGTGGATTGACCTGCTACCATCCAAAACAGAAGCTACTACTCCTTTAGGGGATGTTTCCATCTTTGCTTTTAATGTGATCCTTAATTTAATGCAACCTTTAATCACACTCTACAGTCTTAAATCTGTTTTCCCTGTTGGCCTGCCTGATCAGCTACTTCTGTTAGGTAGAAATAGCCTTTCAAAATCAGCCTGTTACTGCTACAGGGTAACATGGGATGTTCTGAATATTTGTACATCTAAGATAATAGAGACTTTCTATGACACCATCCTTTCTTTCTAGAATAGATGATGAAAACAGTCAAGTATTCTAAAGTTCTTACTAACTATTTTCAGTTATTCAACAACACAATAATGCTGATTGGATTCCACCACCAGAGGAGTTTATACATTCCCAAAATCAGTGGTTGCTGACTAAAGAATGTAAATCTACTGCCCATCCTCAGACTGGGGCTTGGCTTTCTCCACCGCAGCCAACTCACACCTCCCTTTGTGTGACTGGCTTTTGAAATTACATGTTTCAACAATTACATCTCTTCCTTTGGTGATCCCTCACATCAAAGATCCTTCCAATCTGACCTGCACATTGAGTTGCTTCAATTAGAGGGTGACCCCTGCTTTAGCTTTTCGGACACTGCTCGTATCTTGTGCCAAGGTTGTGGGACGGGGCATAATAGAGGGTTTCCAGTGGTAACTGGAGAGCAGAGCCCAGGGAGCTGCATCCCTGAAGCACCACCTGGCCACGCTCAGGCTGACAAAACAGCCCTGCCATTATTCCTCTGATAAAATGGTGGGCTAAAACACAATGCCCCCCCCCAAAAAAAAAAAACCAAACACCTAACCACAACAAAGGCCTCAAAGCAAGGCAACTCCATTTCCCGGGGCCTATCAGTGAATGCTGGGCACAGAGGATAATGACTGATTTCTCAGGTGATGCCATGTGGAGGAACAGGCTTTGTTTGTTTGTTTGTTTGTTTGTTTGTTTTTTGTTTTGTTTGTTTGTTTGTAAAAGGGTTTTCTGGCAGTTGTAACAACTGGAATAATTTTTTATATTTTTTTCCTAAATGATTCTTTCCTTTAAAAATATCAAGGCTGGGTCATATCATCAAATCTGAGAAATGTAAAGTTTATTATCAAACTTCATATTTACCTTAGAGTTGATACTTCTATAGAGTTAATTTTCAGTTATATATTGTGATTCTGTTGGATTGGAAGCATCTTTGAAGCTATTTTTTCTCAATAAAAACAGTGCTGGAAGCACCACAAGTTAGTGGCTGCAGTTCAAGTATTAGTATCTGAAACAAACTTGTGACAGAAAAGATCATTTGAGATGCTTTCTATTTATTTTTATTTATATTTTAGGCATAACCACAAAGCTCCTCCACTCAAATATGCTGTAAAGCACAAGAAGTGAAATTCTGGAGAAGAGTTGAGCAAAGACTAAGAAGCCACAGCAGAAATCACAAGATTTTTGTCAGCATTATGCTTTTCAGTATTACTGCTTGGATTTTTTTCCAGAACGTTGTTGTTGTTGTTGTTGTTGTTGTTGTTGATATAGAGAAACCAGAGTTTCACTCCTCAAAAACCAATTTTGTTTTCATAAATTTTTTCCATTTTAAATTCAGTCTTCTGGTGGGTAAAGAGGATTTTACTGTTCTTCATAACAGTCACCGTCCCACTTTTATTTTTCTGATTTTTTTTTTTTTAACAATCCCATGAATTCTGTACTGCAACACTGAGAAGGTGCAATGCAGTTTGTGTGAGGGGTGTGGTACTCGTGGTGCCATGGTCTAGTTTGACAAGGTGGTGATCAGCCAAAGGTTGGGCTTGATGATTTCAGAGGCCTTTTCCAGCCTAAATGATTCTGTGATTCCATGACAGCTGCCAGAAAGGAAGATTTAATTTGTGCAATATGGCAGGCTCTGGACAAAGATCCAAGTCAAAGCTTTGCTCTTTTTATATTGTCTTAGAGTTAAGTATCCTCATCCTAGTTTACAGTAATATGTTTTTTTAAAAAGCAAACTCATTAAGAAGCAAACTACACTCGTTTTGCTTTTCTAACACCTCCACCAAGAATGCTCAGTATTTGTGTAAATGCACTCTTAAATCTGGGTGAATATGTGTGTCAAATGGTATTTTTTCTTGTCCACATTAGGATCATTCTCTGTGTGTGTGTGTGTGTGTGTGTGTGTGTGTACCTGTCACACCTAGAAAACATTTATGGCTGTTGATTTGAAATTCCAGGATGTGGCAACATTTGATTATCATTTTCTGCTCTCTGCTACATACTCCTGTTTCATTCAAATGCAGTTGTGGGTAGTAAACTCTAACTCTACTGAATTCAACTAAACTATTAAATAAATATTTAGAGGTTTGTTGGGTTTTTTTTTGTTACTGTTACTTTGAAGAACATTATAAGAATTTTTTCCAAGTTGCATCCTGAATGGTCAGCAATGATAGAGGGGTTTTTTTCCCAGATTCCTAAACACCGAGGGGCACATTCATGTTCCTGATTCAAGGCAAACAGGGCTGGCTGTATTAAAAATGGAATGCAAGAGGGAAGCACACTTGCATGTCCAGGCAAGAGTCCTGTGTCCATCCTAACCTGGGAACAATGGGAGAGGGTGACTGTGGATGGCTTAGCTGGGTCCTTAAGGACCAATCTCTGGTTACAGGGTGCAACAGAAGGTTTATTTTGCTGCCCCTGTTAGGAGAGTTGATCCAGTCTGCCTTCCACAATTGTTTATTCCCCAATAAGATATTTCAATCCCGTGGTCTTCAGAGTGCCCATTGAAAGCACTAATTAGTGATCGTTTAAAGTACTTAGGTAATGTTAACTCTGGCGCACAAGGGATGCTCTTGAGTCTGACCCCTGCTCATTCCTTTGCTTTTTGGAGCTTTGAAGACAATTGATTTTTGAAGACTGCAGCCTCCCCTTGAAAATCAGGGACTAAAAGAGTGGGGACCTAATCTTGATTCAGCCATTCATGCCACCCTTAAAGACATGTTTACTTTTTTTTTTGCTGGATGTCAATTAATAGATTTTAAAGTCAGTGAATTAACCCAATGTGAAAGAGTTTCGAGCACAATTGCATGTGGGCACAAAATGCTAATTATAAATAATCAGGCTCAAAAAAAAAAAAAAAGTGAGTGCACCTTAAATAGCTGATGGGAACAGGTTAAAAAAAAAAAAAGGCAGGGGGAAGAATTTACAATCCTAGTTTGAAAGTAATGTGCAGAATTCCATGGAGGAGAATGCCAGTCAAAAGAATTGATAGGAAAGGTAACCTGGAGATGAGTTTTGCACACACTGGGTCAAACACAAACGGTATTTTCCCTTCACAGAGAAAAAAAAAAATGCTCTAAGACTTTAATTTATACTGGCTGAAACAAAAAGGTCATAGGTGGCCAAAAAAGATACCTGGAGAACACTACCATAAAGGGACTTCTGCCTGGCATCCTTTGGCACCAGTTAGTTCCTTGCAGTGGGTGCAGTTGTATCCACAATTGCTGTATTTCTATCCTTACAGAGTTTTAGTCTCCATCTCTCCTATAAATGCCCTGCAGCAGTGTTTGGGTTAAGAGGGCACCACATGTACCACCATCAGCATGTTTATTAGGTCTAATCCTTCTCAGAGCTCATTTAGATGATCCGGCCCAGCCATTCAAGGAATCCCATGAAATTCCCTGAAAAATGACTCTACTCCCAACTTGCTGATTTTCATGACTTCCTGTTAAAAACTACCCAATTTAGGATTATTTGCTCAGCAGCTGCTGGGATGAAAGGATGCTCTGCACAAATGGAAAAGGATCCTGAGAGATTTTTCTGGAAGGGTGAGCTCGGGTTTGGAGACACAGCACATCACCAAAAACAGGGTGGTCACGAAATGCCCTTCAAGTAGACCTGCAAGACCTGATAGAAAGAGATCCTTTTGTGGTTAAGCACCTGACCCTTTTGTAGGAATGAGAGATGAAAATAAAGAAGTCTGTCCAGTTTCAAGGCAAAGAAACCTTTTTCCAAATCAAAGAACCCATGGAGAATGATCACAGGAGGTGGATCAACACCTTCACCTTTTCTATACACTTTTAGCAGCCTTTTTTATGCACTGAGGAAAATTCTCTTGGGAATGTTCCATCCCTGGAATTGTCCAGTGACAAGCTGGATGTAGCTCTGAGCAATCTGATCTAATGAAAGGTGTCCCTGCCCATGGCAGGGGGATTGGAACTGGGTGGTCTTTAAGGTCCCTTCCAACTCAAACTCTTCCGTGATTTTATGATATGTGGAAAACAGACCAGCAACTTCTTCCAATCCAGCAAAATTAGCTGAATCTGAGACTCTGCTTTTATGCTCTGGGGACTAGGATTTCTGACCATGAAGTTGTACTTAGCTCAGTTTTCACCCCAAAAATTCTAATGTTTCATTGTCAAGAAGTAGGAGGATTTCTTGGTTGGATTTTTACCTCATATATTGGTATATTTAAACATTATTAGTAAATCAGCACAAGCAAGCAAAGCTGAGATTTCATATTAGTTTCCTTTCAGTGTTTATAACAAATCTTAAAAAGCTTCTTTCCTTTTAATTTCAGAGAATATACACTGTCAAATAAAAGACTCTTTCCTTGTGCAGGAATTAGCAGAGTAACACTTGGAAAAAAAATCTTATGCACTCTAAATCAAATAAATATGCAGGGGGGTATCTTGAAATTAATTTTAAAAATCACTAGTTTGTATCAGGTGAATGTCAAATAAAACCTTCTAGCTATAAAATGTGATTTAAATATTTCTTGTGGGCAGTATGCCACTGTTTCATTCATATGTATGTTTGACAGCAGGTTTGAATGCACTTGCTTCTTTTCATCACTGCTGCAGCTTTGTTTTCTCCAAAAGTTCATACTTCTTCTTTCAATCACTTTATGTAGAAGAGAGGGAAGCGTGTTACATTTCCTTTCTCTGAGCACCAAATGTTCTGCCAGTGCATTTTAGACCGAAATGCAGGTGGTGAGTTATTTTGATAAAAAGCAGACTGTTGGGTAAACAGGGCTGCTACTGTGCAAGGAGGGCAGGAGGCTGGCACGTGGTGATGGCTGGGAGAAGATAAATGGTAAACAGCTTGAGATACACCTATGCTCCTGCTAATCTGAGGGTGGTATGCCTCTAAAATGAGAGACAAGACGTGAATCAGTGGGAGCAGGACCAACCTCGTACCTGCATTGAGACAACCCAGCAAAGGGCTGGATACCTCTAATATCACAGAGTGAATAACACAGGTCTTGCTAAGTCATTGCCAAGCATGAAAACACTCTACACGGGTTGCATGATGCCTTTTCTAAACTTTATGTGATGAAGAACTGTAAAATTTATTTTTAAAAAATAAATTCATTAAAAATTACTGAAATAAATGGGGAAAGAAACTCACCTATGGCTAAATTTGTATATTGGAAAGGACTTTAAATACTCCAGTGGTTATTTACAGTAGGATTAATTTCCTTCACATTGGAGAATACCTATTATGTTTATTCAGTTTATGCTCAAGCAGTTGCCCAATTAAAGGGAATCGATCTTCTGCAAAGCTTGTATCTGAACATTGCACTGCCCACTGTGCAATAACTCCTTTGTATTTGAGAGAGAGAACTTGCCATGCAATTATGATTTCCAGAGGCTGGTTTGTTTGTTTAATTGTTTGTGGTTTTTGGTTTTTGTTTGTTTTGTTTTGTTTGTTTGGGGTTTTTGTTGGTTTTTTTTGGTTGTTGTTGTTGGGTTTTTTTTTGGGGGGGGGGGCATTTTTAATCCTCCAATTCCTTAACAAATTATCGATCCACCAGAATGGAGCATTCCTTCCCCAGTTCCCCAGGTCAGTGAAAGGGTTAAAAATTCTCTATCTCTATCCCGATCTTTGCTGAAATGGTGTACGGGAACGAAATGGTTGCCAATTTGTTTGCAATGCATTCTGACTGTACGGGAGTTCTTTTTTGCCTGACAGGCAGGTGAGATCAAAGTGGTGCAGGACAAAAGGGGCTCAGCAGTGATTTGTCAGGGGACGAAAGGCAGTCCTGTCTGGGAAAGTGGCTGTAGCCCAGAACGAGCCTTCAGATCACTAACAGACTAAAGAAATCGTGGCATGAGAAAAAGTACAGCAAAAAAGGTTCAAAGGTCAGTTTTATTTGGTTTGGATTATTGGTGCCTCCTTTTAAACCAAAGAGCAAGAAGGGGAAAAAAAAAAAAAAAAAAAAAAAAAAAAAAAAAAAAAAAAAAAAAAAAAAAAAAAAAAAAAAAAAAAGAACAGGCTAATAACCTTTGTTATTGTCCAGGAAAAAAGAAAAAAAAACCTCTTTTGTACACATTGCTCGGGGATTGTCTGTAATTAAAGTGCTGTTGTTGGATCCAGGACCTGATCCTGCAAAGTTTTGCTCGTGTGAGTAATTCTACATTGCGTGAATAGTCCTGTGGGGTTGCTCACGTGAATAGAGGTTGCTTTCATGGCAAAGGGGTTTGCAAGTTCATGCACTGCATTTGGTTAGGGGACGCAGGTGTGTCTGTGTGTCTGCTCAGAGGTGGGTGTCCCTCTTTCCAGGCAAAGAACAGGTTTTAATGAGTGATCTGGAAAAAAAACCAAAAATTGTATCTTTGAAACCCCCAAATTTAAGACAAAAGCAAATAAACTATTTTCTATAACTGTATTCCACGTCTGTAGAGTACAGGTGATGATGAAACCCTCTGTTCTCTGTCATTACAGATGTTTTTCTGGCAGTAACTTCACTGATTTATTTCAAGGGAGCCCTGTGAATCCACTGTAGATGACTCCAGCAGCTCTTATCTTCCAAATATTCCTGAGCAATATTCCCTACCTGAGGAAGAAGCTCCTGCACAGCTGCCTGGAGGGGAGGGAATTGCTCTCACACAACAGGCAGCACAGAAGCAACAGGGGAGACGATGTAGACTGATCAACCCCCTGTTCTCACAACAAAATAATTGAGTCTGAGGTGGTAACACAGACTGAGACTGTTCTTCTTGTAGCAATATCCAAATATCTTTGAAAAGTATTCCAAGATTCCCCTACTGAGGTCTGATACCTGAGATCAGTTTTTAAGGAATAATGTTGCACTTGGATGTAGCTGGAGCACAGCTCCAGATATCACCCTTCACATGTGAACAAACCAGCTGCTTCTGAGACAAAGAGATAATGGTGCCCTGGACCTCACATAAGGGATCTGACTCCTTCACATTCCAGTTCATCCTTTTTCATAGGATGAAGTACCAGGAGGGAAAAATGTTCCTGGGATAGGGACCTCCACCCTCTGTGCAAGCAGTCAGTGGGCTTACTGGTTAAGTGTTCAAATCAAGTGATTTCAAAGAAAATAAACCTGAGTTTCCACAGACTCTTGGGGTTCCAGCGTTCTTGTTTAGGTAGTCCTGCAGTTTTGGATTGAGGAATGATCCTGGTTCCATCCTGATGGCAGTCCTAAAGCAAGAGCCATCAGAAACCGAGGAGCTGGGCTGAAACAGGTGCATCCAAAACAGAAGCTGATTTTTCTTCACTTTGCAGATTGCTGTCGTGGTCAAGTTAGACTCTTTGAGGTCTCTGAGCCAAAAGCAAAGATCAGTAGTGTCTGAAGGAGTTGCCTTGAGCTCAATTTTCTGTGCACAGAAACCAGCCCCCTGTAATTCACTGAAGAGCCAATTCTGTAAGATGCATCAATAATTTTTTAAATGGATGAAAGGAAAAATTCTAGTCCATAACATCCACCTAAAAAAGCCTCAGTAAAGCCACCTAAGATGCCAGGATCTATGGGATGCAACTCACCTGTCCTGGGATTCTTCAGATGTGATGAGAAAAAAAATCACCTGCACTTACCAGTCAGCCATCCCAACCAGAGGAGAGAGGAGGAGTCTTTCATTTCCTGAGAAAAATACCAGAAAGAAAACAGTGAAGAAGGACCAGATACTGCAATAAGGTTTAGAGATGGGAAAAGTAGTGCTGGCCATTAGATCCTAGTTTTGCATTCTGAGTTCATGAGCTTGTGTTACTTAATTCTAAGGAAAGGGAGGTGGCTGCCAAAGTAGTACCGAGGGAAAGATCCATTACAAACTCACCTGTGGCTTCCAGCACGTGTGGGATTTGGCTGTGGATGTCGGTGATACAAAGATTTCCCCATAGCTGACATCTACCTGAGCACTCCTGTGCAAACTCAGGCCTCACCTGGAATCTGGGATCTCAGCACTGAGTTACAACATTCAGCAGTGGTGCACCTGTGCAATGCAAAGACCAGCGAGGAAAATGGCCCTGAGCTCTTTTATTGATCCCAATATATCCCTTTACCACCAAGAAGCCCTTTTCAGTGGGTAAATACTCTGCTGGGGCTCAAAATCACTAATTTAAACCAGAGGCTGCAAGTAGTGAGGAGGGGGTTGGAGTCCTTCCCCTGTTGCTTTGCAACACTGGCTTGTCACAGACAGTCCTCAGTCCCTTTCTGTGTTGTCATCTATCACAAATTGCGTCTCCATCTTCCTCCTAAGGCGCTTCAGGCACATCATTTATTTGTTCTGGTTAATGTTGCCAATTTGGATCATCACTTCAATGAGATTTTTCTGAGAACAGAAGAAATAGTAGAAGGCTGTCTCAGATTAGAAAGTCCACTAGGATAACATACTATTAAATTATTGAAACTCCCTCTTTATGTTACAGGTGACAAATACACCTTCAGGTCTGGCAGCTCAGACAGGTAAACTGGGTTGAAACAGGAGAGCCAAATTGTCTTATCTACCCAGTATTTTCTTAGATACAGGATGTGTGGAACATGGTGTTAATCACTTGATTAATACCCTAATTAATGAAAAAATATCTGTTAAATGCTGTAGAAGAGTGTCATAGGATCTGAAGCCACATCTGCTATGTGGGACTACCAGTGACAGGACAGGCTCCTGGTGCTGGATCCCTCTGCCTTGCAGGACAGCAGGTGCCAGAGGGGAAAGGGCAGCCAGCAGTGAGGTAACAGGGGCTGCTGGGGCTGCAGGAGAAGCCAGAGAAGAGGGTTTGGTATCCAGACATGGAGCACTCCAGAGAGGGAGGCTGAAACTTTATACAAAAGGGAAGTCACTGCGGTGACATCTCAAATGACACCTGCCCTGCTCGGCCCAGCTCAGGGAAACACTGTGAGCTCTACCTTGAAATGTCGAGGTTGAAGTGCCCATATGAAAAGAGAACATTTCCCAAAGGAAGGCAGGGGGATGCAGCAGTGAAAGGAGATGAATTCCTCCTTGTTCGCTGGGCTGGTTGTGAGGATTTAGGGGGTAGGACTTGTGCTTTCACAAAATAGGGAAAAAAAGATGAAGAAAGGTCATATGTGGTTTTTTCTCAGCAGCTTGTTTCCTCTAGGGAATTCCAGGTCTATTAAGACAGACCTTTAATCCCTCTGTGGGATTAAATTCCCCCTGTGGGAAGGGTCTATACCTGCACAGTATCAAGTGGAGGCCACTTTTCTGCTGACCTGGGCAGACTCCTGAGCCCGGCCCCATGTTCTCCCCGACTGCAGACCTTCTGGGTGACCACTGAAATTCATCTAAGATACTAATTTTGAGTTTCTGTTGTTCTCTACATAATCTTCTTTACATTTGAAAATTGCACAACCTCTCCTTGCCTGTACTTCTCCTGACTCCTTGGCCCTCCTTCCTATCCCTTGATCCTGGTGGAGCTTCGAGAAGCTTTGCATCTTGACCTTTTTAGGACAACATAATGGGATTTTTGGGGGAACAGCCCAGCCATATGATGCAAACCTATATCTGAAGCAGTCTTAGAAGTTTAAATGCAATAGTTGATCATCTTTAGTTCGGGGTTGATAATTCCTGGCACTGTTTTTTTGGTTCCAGGGACGTACGTTCACGCATGTGGCATTTCCCCAAGTCAGCCACTTTCAGTTTTATCTCTGGTTCTTGGGCATCCCGTGCACAGACCTAGGACTGACCCCTCTGCCTCTGTCATCTGATTTTTGCAAAGTGTTGATCCAACCACAGGCTTGGAGAAAGAGAGATCTTTTATCTCCAGGTAACCCAATTCCCAAAGATTTGCAGGACTGAGCGAGACCATAACAAGCCTCTGATTGTGAAAGGTAACCAGGGGATAAGTTCTAAAAGTAGTAGGAGATTTGTCTGAATAGCAGGTCCTTCAGGCACAAAGTGCAATTCCACCATGGATGTGGGCCAGATGCTTCTCTCAGGTACCCCAGTCTTCTGTGTAAATCAGAAGAAATGCTTTGAAGATGATTTCAAAAACATTTGCTGTGGAACCAAAAAAAAAAAAAAAAAAAAAAAAAAAGAGGGAAGTTTTTCCAAGAGCTTGGGCTATCAGGTGATGATTGAGATATCGAAGGTGTGAAGCAGGTCTGTACACATGGCCCCCAAATCGTCAACAAATTACATTTCTATTGTTTTCATACTCCCTTTCTCCTCTCCTAAACATCCCCATATCTCTGGCAGTTGGTTATTTTCATGGCTGCAGTTTACAGTTCTGTGTTGGTCTGAATATCCCTATTGTAGCCTGGTTTGAGCCTGCCACAAATCTTTGCAGGCCACGTGACAGTCATCTAAACCACACCATGGCACATTTTTCTGTAGTGTGTTACATTTCTTCTACTGTTTCCTTTGTGTCTTGTGTTGAAAAGGAGTAAGAGACAGTAAGGGGAAAAAAACCCAGTTTTTTTTTCCTCTTTAATGTTCCTGCATTCATTGTTTTGAATATTTTCACTCAGTAAACCATTAAGAGATTATCTGAGCACAACAGAAAATAATTTTTCTAGTGATAAGATTGGGCCTGATCCAAATTCACTGGCATTAAAGAAAAGGCTCTTAGTGAATTCCACGGACTTTGAAGGAAGGATTAAGCCCTCGGTCCTCAGACAGAGAAACTCTTGCCAACTTTAATAGGCATTTAGTGGGAGCAAGAAATTTAGGCATGTGCATTTTGAAATAATAATAATTATTATTATTATAACAATAATAATAATACTAATAGCGGATCTCGACTATATCACACATGCTTTTAACCTAAATACAGACATTTAAAATTGCTAATCAATTTATTGTCTGAAGGGCAATATACTACTAGCTTGTATAATATGTATAGAATCGACTGTATGCTCCTGAACCTGAAGACTTCAGATTGTTTATTCATAAACTAAAAAAAAAAAAAAGGCATTATCAGCATGAACTAAAAAAATTTTAAAGTTAACATAAAATTAAACTAAAATCATGAGCTGATAGAGGGGGAAATGTTGATGTGCCTGCTACTGTTTAACATTTCTTTCCATCTGTTTTCATCCGAAATCGTCTAAATCTTCTTTTCTCCACCGGAGAAAGCAACCTGGACCTTGGAAGCTCTGAATTTACTCCCCGGAGCTTTCCTCCTCCACCCTGCCTTCATCCTGCTTTCCTGGAGCTAACAGCGTACAATACAATAAACATCACTGCCTGCCCGTATAGAAGGTGGTAACGTGATGCTGTGTGGTCTGGAAAGTCATTTAAACGAGATTATATTGTTCGCAGGGTGCAGAATAACCCCGCTAGGAAACCACAAAGAAAACAAAATACGGCCGAATAAAAATCAGCCGAATTTTAGAAGCTCTTTCCCTTAGTATCAGCAGGTGTGAGGGAACTGCACCAGGGAGGAAAGCTCCTCTCGGAAGGTGCCATTAGCACATGGCAAACAAACACCTCATCAGCACCGGGGCTGTTTTCCTTGGGACCTTCCCACGGTTCACATCCGAGCAAGGATGGATTTTTAATTGGTGAAGGGGAGCGAATTTTTTTTTTTTTCCTAGGTTCCCCCCCCCTTCCCTGCTGGGGGCTCCACCCACCTCCTCGGTATTTATTGCTCTACAAATTGTAACTTCCTTCTCGTTGGAGTAGCGGGCCGGTCGTAAATCAGCGCCGGGGGCGGCGGTGCTGGACCGCGGTGGAACAGCAGATCCCGACTCCACACCAGCGTTAGAGCCCGATCGCTGCAAAATCTGCGCCTGTTAAACTTTATTCCAGGTTAAAGCCACCGAGTGTTTAAGAGGGGGCTCTTTCAAAATTTTGCCCTTTTTTTTTTTTCTTTCATAAATTTACGTGCTACTTATACAGAAATTAAATCACCATAAAGATCCATATCCGACTATAAATATATATATTCCTTCTCCGAGGGTAATCAGTTCAGAGTACAAGTGCTGTACGTGCTTAGAAGAGCGCACGCCGTAAGGATAAAAACATCTGTCTCAAATGTTCACTTTTACCCAATGACTTTCCAGGAGCAGCGCTGGTTTTACGGCTAAGCTGAAAGAAGGCTTAGAAAACACCCCGTTAGCGAGATATGAGGCATAAAGAATAACAGATACTTCACGTGTTCCATTTAAAATCACACATTTCGAGCGAATTAGTAGATCATTATCAGTTGTAATTCTAATTTAGTTGCGTACCGTCTAGAGCTCATTCTGCACTCCCCCCACATTTAGTAACAGACTCAAACTGCTCTCTGATTATTACTTTGGGGCTACGAGGAGCTTTGGGGCATAATTAAAAATATTTCCAGAAAGACTCGGTAGACCACATCTGACGTCCCACCCCCTGTTAGAATTAGACCACATCAAAGGGACCCTTTTTGTTTTCAAAAATGGTCACCAGACAACTTAAAATATACAAGAGTGGGCTTATGTTTTATTGTATAGATGTCTGACTAGAGCAAAACGACTTAAGGTTGCTCGCTATTCAGTGCTCTACCAAGTGAAACAAGGTAGTTACCGCCCTTTGATATTTCCGTGGAGGTCGTATTCATTTCATTTGAAAGGGAACCATTAATGATAGACCTGTAAGTGTTCCCCTCCCTAATAAGTCAGAATACACATCGCTTGGGAAGCCTGTCTGTGGCAGATGCCCAGGGCGGAAAGATTTGTAGATGATGGTGCTAATTATGAAAATGTGATCAAGATGGAAGCAATTTGAGCAAAAGTCATTAACGTGTTACTCTTCCACCCACTAGTCTTTTTGGTTTATTGCTGCGGTGGAGGGGGGGTGGGGGATCGGGAGGAGGATCTTGCGGGATTGGTGTGGTTTTTTTCAGAGCGCTAATGAAAATGCCCTGCAAAGCCCGAACTGTAAAATGTCAGCTGCGCATCCGCAGGGCGATGCACCAGGCTCGGGACAGACCCGAGATTTACTCGGAAGAGATCGCTATAATTACTGTCAGTAATGATGTTTTATCTCCCCTTCAAGCGGTGCCGGTGAAAGCATCTTTCAGGAGACCCGTGGCACGTTAAGAGTTCGTGTTGTTTTTTTCCTGCTACCACTGCTGTCTCGTAGCTCGTCAGAGGTTACGAGTCCCCAGGACACGATTTACGGTGCGTCCCTGAGAGGAAGGTTTTCCAGAGAGGTTCTTGTCTTAGGAGGGACTAAAGGATTTGGCCCACAAGCAACTTACCCCCCTCCACCCACCGAGCCCCCACTCCAAGACTGGGCTCCTGCACATTTATGTTTTCACGTTTTTCCGTGTATACAGTGCTTTAACTATTTTAATTTCCAATCAATATACTGGAACCACTTGACTGCCTGGCAGAGGCATTGTACAACAGCAGCAATAAAGAATTAATTGTACAAACATTTATCATCCCCAGATCAAACTCTCCTTGTGAGGCTGGGGCTTAACTTGTGGAGAAGAAAAGGGGGAGGAAGGGTGGTAATGGCGGAGAGGGTGCTTGTGGGGTTTTTATGTGTTTCCTTTTATTCCAGACGACCATATAATGGAAAGCCTTTTAGCCTCGGAGAACTACTAAATATTAAGCACAGCTTAAAACAGGGAGTCGCTTTCCAGATAGTTTCGTCCTCCTGCCATTCCTTTTAGGAAAAGGTCGTACCCCTTCCCTTATTTTCCCACTACTAAAAGCTTCCTCTTTTAAAGAAGTCTTTAACGTGTAAGAAAATCCTCGTGCTCTACATAGGAAGGTCTTTAAAAAAAACAAAAAAATTATAGGTCTCTTCATGTTCGCCAATTCCGGAAAAATATATATATATTGATCAAGGTCAAACGCTTGAATTCTGACGTGACTCACTTCAAAGGTGTATTTGTGTGCCCTTCAAGCACATTAATACTAATTATCTCTCAAACACTTCCCCAAAACTCCTACTGCCTGTTTCAGATGCAAATCTAATTAACGAGCTGCCTTTGAGGAGCACACAGGGACAGCGTAATTCACGAAGCTGTTGAACCTTTTGCCTTCTTTTATATTTATTTATAGGTAGCTCCATCCTATTTTGAAAGCGTAGGCAGTTGTGTGAAGCGACATGGTAGCGAGTGCAGATCTGCTCCAGCTAATGAGACTTTCCAGGCACCAGAGTTAAGAAAAAGGATTAGCTCCGACTTCTCGCAGATGCATTTAGGGATGTAAATCATAACACTTGCTGGGTCCTACTTTGTCTAAGTTAATTTAGAAATTATTAAATCTTGAACGCTCTGTCTAAATAACGCGTATTATTTGTAACCGTGAAGTGATTGATTTAGTAATAACTGTTTGCTCTCGGCACCGGGGGTAAAGCGGGTGGGGGGCACACACACACAGACACACTGTGAGCAAACCCTGACGCCTGGGTGAGACCCCCGGGGGTGCTCTGCCCCTCCCCGGGGAGCCAGGACCCGCATCCCTTTCCCCGCTCCTCTGCGCACATCCAAAAGCCACCTCCTGAAGATGTTTTGCTTCGAGCATCAGCACCTCCCCCCCCAACCCGGCCGCGGGGGCTGCAGGGGGGGTGGCGGAGCTCGGCGGAGGGTCCGCGGCTGCTCCGCGGCTCCCGGCGGGGCGGGCGGCCCCCGTGCGGGGGTGTGCGGTGTGTGGGGTGGCGAGAGAGGGATGCTGTGTAATTTTATCCACGCTGCACTCTGGGAGTTCACACGAGACTGATACCTTTTGCCTCCTCTGCTCTGTATCAATTGGTCGCAGATCAGGCTATTGTTGCAGGAAGCTGCTTTTATTTCTATGCTCCGTCGATCAACTATTTTCCCCCACAGTCTCTTGCCGAAATTCAGCGGGTCTCTCCCTCCCTCCCTCCTTCCTCCTGCCTGTCTCTCACGCATGCCGTCTGTCTATCTGGAAACCCAAGGAGAAGGCTGATCACGGCAGCTCCATCTAACACAAACAGCTGGGACTCTTCGGTGGCCTTTTGCCGATGTCTATTGATTTAAGTAAATCTGAGACAGATAAAAGGGCCGGATCGAGGCTTGATAAAATCTTGCCAATGCTGCACGGCTCGAGACAGAGTGTGCTCGGCAACTGCGGAGTGCTGCGAGCAAGACGGCTTTGATGGGACCCCTGGTGCCACTCGCTGCGAGCCTCGCTCTCCCCAGCAGACCAAGCGCTGCGGCCATCATGCCACAATGGTCATAACTTGGAT
This sequence comes from Empidonax traillii, assembly GCF_003031625.1. Taxonomy (NCBI): domain Eukaryota; kingdom Metazoa; phylum Chordata; class Aves; order Passeriformes; family Tyrannidae; genus Empidonax; species Empidonax traillii. The sequence continues at coordinate 500,835 of NW_020956185.1, read as the reverse complement.
CCTGTTCCTGAGTTTGTTGCAGGAGCCGTGGTGCCCGGGCTGCGCCTCGGGGGTGCCCGGAGCCTCCCCGAGCGCCCCTCGGCCGCGCCGGGATGCGGGGGGTCGCGGCGGCGTCTACGAGCACCTCGGGGGAGCGCCCCGGCGCAGGAAGCTCTACTGTGCCACCAAGTACCACCTCCAGATCCACCCCAGCGGCAGGATCAACGGCACCTTGGAGAAGAACAGCGCCTTCAGTGAGTACCGGGCGCACCTTCGCCCGTGCCGCGTCCCCCCGGGCCGGGCTGTGCGGGGAGGGGTGTCCCTGGAGGCCCCGGCGCCGGCGGGCAGCGGGCGCTGGACGGGGCGGACGGGGCGGTGGCGGAGCCGCTCCCGCCCTCCGCTCCTGCCCCGCGCTGTCCGGGGGCCGGAGCCGCCCGGTGGCACCTCCCGCTGCCGGAGCTTTCGCCCCCTCCCCTCGTCGGGCTGGGAGAGATCTCGCCCCTGGCGTTTCGGGAGCCCGCGGCTCCCTTCCCACTGCCTCGCACCCCCCCAGCTCCCGCTCTGTCCACCGGGGACTGGCAGCACCCCCTGCCCCCGAACCGGGCAGGGGACCCCCTGAGCCGGTCCTGTGGGGTCCGGGGACACGACAGGCGGGGAAGGGTCTCAATTCCCCCGGGGCAGAGCGGGACCCCCAAAGCCCGAGGTTCCCCCGACGGGGACCGGGACAGCGCAGCCCGCCCGAACCTGTCACTTGCCCTCGTTGCGCCGGGGGCTTCACACGCCAGCCCTGCCCCGGCCCGGACCGCTGGGCAGCCCAGCCCGTGCCCTCGCATCTCCCCTTCACACAGTCCCTGGATTTTCCGAGGCGCGGTGGGCTGCCCACGCTTCCCCCATCCCATCCCATCCCATCCCATCCCGTCCCGTCCCAGCCTGGCTCCCGCGGGGGGCTTGAGCTTCCACCGGCTACATCACATCTGCCCCCTTTGACATGTGCTGGGGATAGGCGGTAATTAAGATGAAAGGGGATATGTCGGGAGCGAGGGGGTTCGTGCGAGGGCGGCCGGAGGGAGGAGATCGGGGCTCAGCACCGCCGCTGCCCCGGGGGGAACCCCGGGCGCCCCCGCACCCAGCCTGGCCCTCGCCCCGGCCCCACCGCCCCAGGAAGCGTAAATCCCGCCTGGCGATGGCACACAGAGATAGGGAGACCTCAGGGATCTGTCTGAAGTCCATAAAGGAAAACCACTATTTCCTAGAGACACCCCCCCCCACTCGCTGTCAAAGCCCGGAGGAGGCTCCTGCAGCAGCGAACCGGTGCCTGATTCAAAACAGCTGCACCAAGCCCAGCCCAGCCCTCCCAGGCCAACAATCCAGCTCTGCAAAGGGGACAGGCCCCTGGCTCTGCCTTGAGCACTGCCCGAGGGTTTGGGTGCAGGGGTCACCTCTTGCCTCTAAACACCCGCAGAAAGCACTGAGCCGTCAGGTCACGGCTGGAGAACTGAGAGCAGGGTTTGAGTGATGCACGTACAACATCATCTGAGTCCTGCCTCCAGCAGCGTCCTGACACCTTTCGCTGGACATAAATATTGTGGCAGGTACTGCACCTGTGACACTTGTTGTGTCGGAGACCCCATCTCTGATGGCCTGAAAACCTCCTCCCTTTTAATTTGTCTCACACAGTCATGCAGTCCTTGTCTGGAGGGCTGCACTGACCTCTTAAACGACAAGTTCCTTTTGTGATTATGTACATGGCTCTAAAATTCAGCTGATTCACTCAGTTTTACTCTCTGGAGACCTCAGCAAGGGCTTTGTCCTCAAACGGGCAGCTTTGTGACTGGTTTCAGTAAGTCAAGAGCTCTTGTGTTCCTAAGCATTAAAGGGGGTTTAAACTTTTTTTTTTCCTATGCATATAGGATTAAGTGAACCTCTAGTTCAGTGTCAGATCTTTCTCATTTTTGAAAGAGTTGAATCTTAATCCATCATCTCGGGATTTCTTGCCCACCTTGTCCCAAACAATTCCCGCACCGTCGTTTCTTTATGTTGTTCCAAATAACAGTAATTTCATTCCCATGATTGCACTGGGATTTTGACGTGAGCCAGGGAGAAACTGTGAAATCATACTCTGCAGGTAAGCAGTCATGCAGATTGTATCTCAAAAAAATGACACCTGAGCAGTAACAAATCTCGTAACTGTTTCTGGTTTTAGGTATTCTGGAAATAACGGCTGTTGACGTTGGAATCGTTGCCATCAAGGGCTTGTTCTCTGGCAGATACCTGGCCATGAACAAAAGGGGCAGACTTTACGCATCAGTAAGTTTTACTCAAGTCTGGCATATGCCTGTCATTTCCTCTGGGGAGCACTGATTTCTCATAAATAAGCATTTCTAGGGAAAAGGGTAATGTTATGGCAGATTTTTGTTTGGGATTGTTACAGGCAACCAGCTGACCAGCGTATTCTTAAAAGGCGAATGAATCCGTGGTTTTACTTTCTTACTGCCTGTAAAGCCAAAGGTACATGGGATGTATCTCCATGTACTTCCAAAGAACGTGTTTGGCAAAGGCATTTCACGTGACCAAAGTTCTGGGCACTTGGGTGCACTGATAAACACTTTGTGAGCCAACTGTTGCAGTGCAGAACATCCATCCCTGTTCAGAATTGTCTGTACTGATATTTGATGTGGATCTTGGGCACTGGCAGAGGATATACGTGCCAGGTAAAGAATATCCAGGAGTAACTGAGCATTTATGTCACAGGAAAGCAACCTCCTGCTGGGAGTTTCTTTGCACGGAGCACTTGGTTGGGCAGTGAAAGGATTTAAGGGTACTAAAAGGCAGGGCTATAGCTACTAAAAGGAAGCGTGAGAAGGTGCAAGAAGGTAAAGGTGAAAATCAGCACCTTATTTTACTCTTGTGACCTAATTCTGAGCCCTGATCTGTGATGGTGATGATATTTGTGCCTTTTCAGCCTAGACAGTATTTCCCCTCAGTGAACAGAACACTTCAGCTTAAACTTCTTCACATTCAGGGACAAACTAATGCACAGTCGTCAGTGTGTACTATACACGTTATCTTCCTACTTGGGTTTCATCCGCTGTCTTTGATTACATCCCAAGCAATCTCGTGTTCTCTTACTGCATAACAGCCACACTGTACAGTGTCTCCAGGAATCCTGGGGTATGGAAGCAGATTAGAAGGTGGGAAATACAGCTGGGTGAGATTTGCCTCCCCCAACTAGGCATTGGATGTAATTCTGTTGATTTGAACAGCATCCCTGAGCACTGTGAGCTTTTCCCTTGGGAAAGCAGCTTAGGTAATACAATCAACTCTGTTTTCTCCCCACTTTAACACGTTTCACTCCACCTCTTCAAGAATGTTCTGACGATGTTTACAACCCATCTTCTGTAATGTGTCTCACGTGATGCTCGCTGATAAAGGGGTCTGTGTGCAAAGATGATGGTTCTTTGCTGGTGCAGAGAAGCAGATCACAAACAATTTTGGCAATGGAAAATGCAACCAGAGAGGAATGAGGACACAGTAGCTCTGCTGTGCTACTTCTGTGATTCTGTGCCACTTCTGATTAAAATGGGCATCTTTTCAATGGAGCTCCTCCATCGGTTCAGAGCCAGCATCTGCCTCAAAGAAATGATTGGGAAGGATGATTTTTTTCAGGTTCTTTCTCAGCTTTCTCTCTTTCTTCTTCAAAATAGGTGGGTTTTTTTCTCCTTCAGATTAATTAAAATAAGACTAAAGAAACTGAGCAAAAAGCTTCTCTCCTGAAGTGGAGAAAAGCCTAGAGCAGGATAGCTCAGAGGCTCCTTTTCTCCCTTTCTAGTTTGAGGAGCATCAGGCCATCCTAGAGTTTCCTCAGCCAAAGACGATCAACCATGAAAGGTTTCTGTATAACTAGGAAAGAAAATTTTTGCTCTTCCAGCTCAAGTTTGAGAGGGGCCGCTTTAGACTTGTGTGTCAGAGCTGCAGGGACAATCCAGAGAAAGCTTTTCTGCTCCAACTTTTTTTCACAGAAGCAGCAAGGGGTGAGGGCTCAGCTCAGGGGAAGCTCCCTGTCTTTGCTTGCCTAGAGAAAACTGTCCAACAACTTTACTGATATTGCTGGTCCAAGACCCTGTGCCAGGCCCCTCTTTCAAATAAGACTCAATAATTCAGGGATAACTTTACAGGGAGCATTTTACCAAATAGTGTTGGAATGACTCTGTTGTCCCTTGCTTCCTCAATTTTCTCATGACAATGAAATGAGTTTGTCGGGCCTGCAGAATTCCTTTGTGTCCTTGGCAGATCGTGATAATCCTCTAGATTTATCCTCTGTGATAAACCCTCTGCAACCAGAAGGGGGGCAGACAGCAGGACAAATCCACTTCCATCTGGTAGCTGTGTGGGCTCCAGCACCACAGCACATGAAAACCTTGTCCCTGCAAGGAAGGGCGCTTCCGTCCTACAGCTGGGAAGCTGAGACATGTGGAGCCTTTTAAAATCTTGTTAAACGCCCATCAGCATCTCTGGCGAGTGAACAGCATCAGAGACATGTTGTTAGCGGGGTCTATGGCTTTTCTGGCCCCAGCCTGGCTACCTGTGCCTTTCCCATGTCCTCCAGAGAAGCAGGGTAAAATAAAATACCTCTGTAAGGACCATGGTAGCAGTTCCCTTCTGCCTCCGTGCTTCACACACTGAAATCATAATCACACAGGTACAGCAGAGACGGTCTTGCAGTTAAGAAAAGATGTACAGTGTGGGAGGTCCTTTGTGTTGCTCCCAGGGAGGAAGAGGGTAGGAGTTCCTCCTGCCAGGCTTTCGCACAGTTTTCCCTCAGCTAAGGGCCAGATGAAAAGGGCCAGATTTGGACAGGTCATGTGGGCATCTGGGGTGCGTGCGTGTTCACCCTTACAGTTTGTGGTAAAGGAGCAGCCTGGAATTTTGGAGGAACGTGCTGGTGGGCAGACAGTACTCTCATTTTGTTGCGCTGAAGCAAAGAAGCTCCATGAATACGTGGTTTGCTGTTCAAATATCCAAAGCAAACTGGATGTTAACAGACTGCAACTGTATCCAATGGCTAATACACCAATGGAAGGGCCACATTTTATTTTAAGCTGTAGCATTTTACCTTTTTAATAGAAGGCAAAGGTTGACAGGCAGCAGTTGAATCACCTGTTCACAGCAGCATTAAATTCATAAGCACACACATGAAAAAACTGCGGCTGAACAATCAGCTGTTCACAATTCATTCTTACTCAGATGTCTTTTTTTTTTTTATTTTGGTTTCAGTTTGGTTTGGGGCCTCTGCCTGTGTCTGATCCACAGAGTGTGCCCACACTGCTGACAGGGAGCACCTTGCACAGCAGTTCAGGCTCAGCGCTTCTCCTCTGAGGTTTTCTGTCCTGATCCTAAAAACTGAGTAGACTCTTGCTTAAGATTTCATCATCTTTTTCTTTTTTTTTTTTTTTTTTTTCCTCTACAGGAAAATTACAACTCAGAGTGTGAGTTTGTGGAGAGGATCCATGAATTGGGGTACAACACCTACGCGTCCCGTCTCTACCGGACTGTGCCCAACAGAGCCGGCACCAAGCGCAAAGCCAGCGCAGAGAGACTCTGGTACGTCTCCATCAACGGCAAAGGACGACCCAGAAGGGGCTTTAAAACTCGCAGGACACAGAAATCCTCCCTCTTTCTGCCCAGAGTGTTGGATAACAAAGACCATGAAATGGTCCGGCTGTTCCACACAAACGTGAAGTACCGGGAGAGCCTCCTGAGGGCCCCGAGCAAGAACCAGAGAAGGAGGAGAGGACACTGATGGGGCTGGGGGGAGCTTGTGCTGGGGATGGAAGGGACTGAGAGCCTTCAAAACACTACTAAAAGGACTAACAGCTGTGATTGTATGACAGGCATTAACACGGACAGTTTTTGTACTCTGTATGATAGAATGAAAATCACATCCCTTACGTGTAGTTGCTGTAGGACTATTGCCCGTGGTAAAAGAGATGTGAGAAAAACCCAGGCACATTCAAATGTAAATTAGTTGGATGTAATGATTTTGTCAAATGACTTTCACATTTTCTTTTCTAAAAAAAAAATATATATATATAACTTTCATTTCAAGTATTTTCATTCTAACTCGCCATAGGTATTATCTCAGTGGTCCTGTCCTTCCAGAGCATGGGAGTGTTTTACACCTGCAAAATTTGTGTCCACAGAGAAGGTATAGCACTTTCAGGGCTCTTTTGGCCAGAAGAGGCTATACCCTTACTTTTATTTAATACAGGAGTTAGAAAACTGATTTTTTTTTTAATTTACACCTATTTAATTTTATTTTATGATCAGCCATTATCAATTACACTTTTTCCCAAGACTGTCCAAGAAAAGAAAGCTTGCAAGCTGCTTCAGACATTACAACACACCAACACATTACTAGACTATTCTTGAATTTGTTTAATTAAAACCCCAAGACACCTGACTGTGTCCTTCAAATGTGGGTGAAGTGGCATTTGCATTGGCCAGGGTTTGGCAATATAAGGCTGTTTATCAATTGATGAATCCTCTCTTGAAACAGGACTCAGATATGATGTGAAAGAGAGTAGATTTAGATGGGATATTAGGAAAAAATTCTTCCCTGTGAGGGTGGGGAGGCCCTGGCACAGGTTGCCCAGAGAAGCTGTGGCTGCCCCATCCCTGGAAGTGTCCAAGGCCAGGCTGGACAGGACTTGGAGCAACCTGGGCTAGTGGCAGGGTGTGGAACTACCTGTGTTTAAGGTCCCTTCCAACCCAAACCATTCCAGGATTGTATGATTTTCCTACTCTGATTCTGGAAACTGAGGGGAGTCCACATCACAAATTTAATTTTAGCTGGGAGTTAAGCTTTAAAAATTTCTTTTGACATCCAGGAGATGATATTTGTAGTACAAAGATTTAGATGTGCTTGGCAAGCACAAATAATGGTCATTTCAATGAGACTTGCCCTTGTGCTCTTCGCTGCCTAGAATTAGGTCCTAATACAGCACAGCTGGAGAAAAAAGAGAGACTGCACTGAAATAAACATTCAACCTGAATTTAACAGAAGATCTGTAAGTTAAATTTGACATTATGTAGAAAGAGGTGCAAATCCCATTTCTAGGCATACTGAGGCAAAAGTCTTCTTGTGGGCTGCTCTTGAATATGCTCATTTAAATACACTCCTTTAAAATTAGGTAGGGAAAATTTTCCATTCATTAAGAGGTGAAATCTGTGAGACAGAGGAGTAAGATGAGTTCATAGGCACTGACTAAGCCTAGTGGTTATAGGTTTAGCACTGCTTACATCCCTATAAAGGTAAAACCAGAAAAGGAGCCTCCTTTATACCAAATAGCATCTCTCATTCCTTCCACCTTTGTATCTTTTCTGTAATATTCCAACAAAGGAGGAAACTGTGTTTGAATAACACAGTCAAAAGTTCCTTGGTCTCTGTTCTCCTTTATACTGAAATAATGTGAAGAGACATGTACATGAAATAATGGTGCACACAGAATACACACAGCTTTAAAGAAGGGTACAGGAAACCATGAACCACATTCCCAAATTTTCTTGCTTTTACAAAATAACTGAAGAAAGTGATGGGATCTATCATAAAGCAACAGCAGTTAGTTGCTGTAGGTGACACAGGAAATATCATTAATTACAAACCACCTGCTTACTCCTGCCTTTGTTTTGAGTTGTATTTCATTGTTTCAACAACTCTCCCATAGGAAATTGCAAGGAAGTTTAGCTTAACACATGAACTATACCCTTATTTCATTGTTAGTTTTCGACTCAGCAAAGTCTAAAATACTGGCACTGTAAAAGAAAAAAAGAGAAAAGGAGAGGAGGAGACAAAAGAAAAAAAATAATCAACTGATTGGACACAATGGCATTTTAACTACCGTAAGTAAGTGATGATTTTCACATCAACCTAAAACAATTTTACCCACATTCTTAGAATTTTTCTTTGCTCGATCTCATTGCATCAATTCAAAGGAGATGGCTTTAGGATTTGTCTTTTTTTTTTTTTTTTTATCTTTTAAGAAATATTAATGTTCTTGTTGAAATGCTTTTCATTACAGACATTCATGACTTAATATTCTTTTAGCAACCTTGAATTCCACAGTTCCCAGACACTGACAGGCTGAAATCCTATTCGTGATAATGATCCTAGTTGTATTCTACATCCCATTTTATTTATTTGGACCAGAACCTTATGGGATACCTTAAAAGAGGAAGTAGATTTGAGTTACTTTCTCCTTAGGATTAAAATATCAAGGTGTGTCTTCTCTTTTAAAAGTTTCTTGACTGGCTTTATACTTTTCCATCATACAGGCCACCCTCAGACTTTTTTATTTTTTGAGGAAGATGCAAACTTTACTCCTTTTTGGGTTGTGGAGTTTCTGCAAACTTCAGAAGTCCATTGACATCCTCAAACTCAGAAAACTGAGATCATAGAGTTATTCAGGGAAGCCAAACCTGGTGAAGAGCTCATCTACTGCAGCTTTTAGGTTAGATACCAGGTCAATTTTCAACTGTTTCGGGGTCCAGAATCCATTTCAGGGCCACCATCCTGTGCTTACATCTACTTCCCCTTCTATTAAAGGTTTGCTTGCTTCCTTCTTGGGGTTTTCAGCGGGAAGATGCTTTCCATAGAGAGAAAATGTATTGAACTGATTGATCTTTATTTTTTTTCTAAAGCTATCTGAAACAGCCTTTGAAGTTGCAGCAGCGCTCAAGTTCAAATGTCTCCCGTTTCCTTTCGGAAGGTTTGAAGGATTTGGGAAGGTGAACAAGCAGATCTATAATTAAAGAACAGTTGATGGTAACTGTCCTCCTTTGTTAGCATTCTCGGGCCACCTCCAAATTTAGATGCTTAAAGAGAACAGTCCCATTTTAGTTCTGCAATAGTTCAGATGCCACCATTGCATAGCAGAAGAAAGGCCCCTTTTGAAATCCAGCGTACATCCCCTTTTTTGACCACAAAATAAGTTCGTGGTCTTTAGAGGTTAAAGAAAATGCTTTGTTTTTCCTCTGTGTCAGTCCTAAAGTGTCTTTATTTTGGGCTGAAATGCCTGGATTTGAAAGAACAGTGATGAGAATGGCATCTGTGAGGAGAATTTAGAGACACTCTGGCGCTAATGCAAGTGTAAATAAGAAACACGTACCAGTGGTTCTGGCTGCGGAGCTCCTGAAGGATCCAGCCCCAGTGGGATGTGGGAAGTTCCACTGACTTGGCAAGTCTGGCACCAGCTACTTGATTTGCAGGTTTTTGTCCTGAAACAAAGAAAACTAGGTCTGATATTGTCAGGACACCACTAAGCTGTTTTGGAATGGAATGTCTTTTTTCATTTGGAAGTACTTCACGTAAGTTTGATCATTTGGTTGGATAACATGTGATAACCCTCCACAAAAGATAATAACTTGTCCTAAATCAATTTTTGTCTTTAGAAATTACTCCTTGCATGAATTTTGGAGAGGAGAAATGGGCTCTTTCACCAAGTGTGACCAGAATTCCATGTGTTTAGATACTTCATTAAGAAAGAATTGACAGCGGATCAAGTCTCCTCCTTCCTTTTATGCTCCTACCGGGAAAAGCCACACAAATGTTGCTTTACAGAGCCAGAAATGAGCTGGCCTGAAAAGAAAAAAAAAATCTCCTGTGAATCTTGGAGGCAGTGTCACTGGAGGATAGGTGACACACATTACTTGGCACAGCATAGCTGTAGTATGATCCCACGTGCCTGGCTTACTCCGCAGACATCGGAGTCTCACAGGCATTTGTTGCTCAGACTGTGAAACCAACTGAAAATTACTCTTAAATCCTTAGACTTTTTTTTTTTTTTCGTGGCAACATGGGTCTAAAACTACAGCAGCAGAAACTGGGTTTATTTGTGTCCCACAGTCTGTCTGCCCCGGGGATCTGTTACCCATATCCAGCAGTGCCTATGGAGACAAAACCCTCGGGATCGGATTAACCCTTTTCTTTCCCCAGTTCTGAAAGAAGAATGGGCTGTATTTCAAGTGCTTTCCTGCAAGTGCCTTCAAAAACAGCTATGAAAACTGAGTCTCTAAAATCTTCCCAGAGGGAGACCACTAAAACAAAACTCTTCAGAACCGAGTTCTTCCTTATTTTCTTGTTAAACACCCTAAATTTCCTAATCTAAATGGAGCAGGGTCATCATCTTTTGCTTTTTTTTAGAGAACTCAACCCAGTGTTAAGTTTGCCTTTGTCTCTCAGTTCCCCAGATCAAATTCACTCCCTGGTTTTATATCATCCCTTTCTGCTGTTCACTTCCCTCAACATTTAGTAAATGTTCCCTCAGCTTTAGTAAAAACCTGTGCCAAAGCCTTCTCATGCCCCTGCAATTTCCCTTCCTGTGGGCCCACGTTTTTCCTTCTGGTTCACTACTTCTTTACACATTTCCAGAGAAGATAATCTCATATCTCTCTGCTCTAGATAGGTAGGACAGGTAAAGAGCAACCTCTTCCCAGAAAGCCTAAAAACACACAAGCAGCCTTGTGACCCAGCACCAGAGTGATCTCAGGGAAAAAGAGGGGTACCAGGGCTTGAACTTGGGGCTCAAGTTTTATGTGGTACTTCTTTGGGTTTGTGGCTATATTTGAGGGCAGAAAAAGAAGGAGCTGGAATTTTTTCAGGTTTAATAGCAGGTTGGATATCTCCTGCTGGAAAAAGAAGAAGGATTCCAATCTTGCTTTCTTCTAAAGGCTGAGGATGGACTCCTGCCTTGTAGCTCAGTAAAAGAGAGATGACATTAATGTAAATTTAATGCTTTTTTTAAGTTCTGACAAATGTCGGTTTCTCTGCCAAGAACAAAAAAATAAGAGAACTTTTCTGATTTAAAAATCCACGTTAAAAAAAAAAACCCTTATGATTTCTGCAGTGACACTGTGTCATGGCACAAGCCAAGCACTCCATCCAACTTCTTTTTTCATGGAAAACTTAAATTTTAAAAAAAAATTATTACATGGACTGATACATTTTTATACAGATTTTCAGTGGTATTTACAGTGAGATAAAAATATAAATTTATGAAACTATAAGATTCTTATAAAACCAATAAACCCTTAAAGGAGACTTTATAAAGTCATGTGTGGAATGTTCTGGTGTTCTAATATTGCAACAAGTTTTGGAGGCAATCTAAGTTACTCATGTAAAGAACTTGATGGTTTAAAAAGGGGAGACTTTTTTCTTTTAGATAATAATTAAGCATTTGGCAAAAAAAAAAAAAAAAAAGCTGTGGAAAGGCTGAAAGATGCTTTGTACTTTTCTTTCATGGAACCTTGGTAAAGAAGTTCGTGTTATCCCAGGAAATGATCAGATGAGGCTCGTGCTCGAAGGCTCTCTGGGTCTGTCCTCCATCGTGGCAGAAAGTGCAGGGACCTTCCAGTGCAGCCCTGCAGGTGGTGGAGGGAGCACAGGCTGGCACGGGCTTCCCATGGGGCGGTGGGGAAGCAAAATAAACCAAAACAAACAAGATGCCGAGCCAGGAAACAGGTTGCTGCCAACCCCACTGGGTACTGTGACCGTGCTCTAGAAACTGGTGTTGCATTTCAGGAACTTGGCTCAGCTCTACAAACCCCTTGTATGTCAGCTACTGTTCAGCCTTAGTGCTAGTGAAAAGCAGCATTTTCAAATAATTCTGTGTTCCAGAGAGGAGGTTTTCTTGCTGCTGCAAAGATATAAACGTGCTGAAAGTGCCAGGACTATTGGAGCTTTGTGAGATTCTTCCTCCTTTTTGCTTCCGACAACAGCATTCAAGGCAAAGGTAGGTCTCTCCCTTTTTGAGTATTTTTTGGTGCAAATCTTTGCATTGCTTCGGGACAGTTATGAAATGGGGAAATGGTTTTGAGCCAGCTGAATTAATTGCAAATTGATTTAATGGGCTCCACTCACTGAATCTGAGTGACTAAGGTTTTGAATAACTGAGATACTTTTCAGTGTAAGCAATAAATACCAGGGATAGAACTGTATTATAGGAGACAGAGACTATGACTGAGCTTTGGATAATCAAGATTCTAGTTTGTATCATGTATACTTTGGCAGCAGCTGATTCCTGCAGGAATAAGAAAGCAAGAACATGTGCAAACTGCAGTATGACACTACCCCTGTGACCTTGTCAACAACTTCAAGGTCATCATTAGAAAAGTCTTCAACATTTTTCTTTTGCCTGGTTACATGTGGGTTGTTAAGATTTATTACAATCACTGCAAGAGAACACCTGCTAAATGTCAAAAGATTCCTGGGAAACTTCAAGTGTTTTGCTAAGGCAAAACTGCACCTTTTTACACAGCTTTTGGGAATCCAGCCTGATGGAATGCAGTCATTGATTCAGGGTATTTTATGATTTGATCATGCTCTAAAGCAGAAGCATGACCTCAAGTGATATTCAAACATATTTGTCCTCCAGACAGATTTACCACAGTCTCTTTAGACTTTTTTTGTTTCCTGGGATTCCTGTTATACTCCGAGTAAGAACCAAATCCTTGGCTGAAGTCGGCTGGAATTGCTGCAATGGCTTTGGTGAAGGTGAGCACTTAATCAGGTGGGCTAAGCCCTGCCTAGGTGTATTGGGAAAATCTGAATTTGACTGGTGGAATTTACACTAAACAAGCACGGAGAAATTCCTTAACATTCAGATTTTTAGACGTTTTTGCTGAAAGCCACCACGTGTCTCCTCTGGCTGCACTGCAGTGTTCCTCCCCTACATCACCATTTTATTTTCAGCTCAGCAATTCTCTCTTTTNTTTTTTTGAGCAATGAAACTCTGTCTACTTTTCAAGACTAATATATGGCCCCTGAGTGAAGGCAAGGCTGTGATTCAAATCAAGAGTTCTGTTGACATTATAATCCTTAGGAGCACAGCTGGAGCATTTCATGAACGGTAGCAAAGACCCTCCACTGATTTACTGCCTTGGTATTCCATCAGGAGTCCATGTTCTGTGTCGTTGGCTGCAGCGCACAGAAAATAACCCAGTGAACTTCTAATTAAGGCATTTAGCTTCTTGTAAGAAAAGAGCTGTGCTATATGTGAGATGCTGCTGCTTTTATGGATTCTCCCCTATTTTTATAGCAGGAGAGGCTTCAGGCCCTAAGAAGGACCTGTGGGCTATAAGCGGGATAAACACCAAAGTTGCTCTCTGACCCTTCCAGGCAGTGTGGGATGGCAGGAATTTTCATGTGTCTCCCCCAAGCTCGGCACCGTTTCTTTTCGCTCCGTCCTTAACGCAAACCTTTCGCAGCCTCATCACCCCTCAAGCAGAAAAACACCCCTCCCAGCTCTCAAGAGCTGCGAAGGGCACCCACAGCTCTACTTGTGGGCAGCAGATAAACCCTTCCCTTCCTACAGAGCCAGTCCCCAGGCAGAGCATGCACGAGAGCAATTTGGAAGCCGTGCTCTTTCTTGTCTCGCCCTTCGTTCCCAGGCAGGGTGACCGTGCTGCCAGCCCCCACTGACCTGAAGATGAGAGTTCCCTAGATTGTTTCCAGCTTGCACTGCTGAATGAATAGCACTTACAGTATTTTTGGGGTGGTGACTCACAAGAAAGCCATGCATGCCCCCCTCAAGAGACCGTCAAAAGCCCCCTGGTAAGAAGCGTTTTGATTTTCCTGGGTTTGTTGTCCACTTATGCCTGTGGATATTTCCACAGGTCTCCAACATGGTTTTCTCAATGCACCGTCCAGGTGTTGAGGAGAGGAGAGCTGCAGACCCTGATTTGGCACCATTCCTGGTTATCCCAGCCTATAGCAAGAGTCTTTCTATTCACTGCAGAGGGTACCAAGGACCACCAAAGCTCCTGAGTGCCTCTGCTTGCTTACCTACCTCCAATTCCAGTGGTACTTCAGGCAGATAAACACCATGGAAATTCAAGGGTTTAGGGATAAAAGTGTCTTGTATCAAGTGTGTCACTCCTTGGGGTTCGTGTTTTTTTTACCTTCAGAAAGTGCTTCATAAACTTCATTGTTCCTCTCAAAAATAACGTGAGGTTGCCTGGGATTGTTATCACAGTTACTTGTGTCTCTAAGGATGATGAGATTTAGTGACTTCAGCAAGGCCAAAGAAAAGCTGGTGTTGAAGCATTGTCTGGATTCAAAAAAAGGGCTGGGAACAGCTGTAAGTTCTGGAGTTGTGAGTGTTATATTTGGACAGAAAGACAGCTGTGAAAAGGAAAAATGGCATATGCCCATTTTTTTTTGTCTGAACACGGGGCAGGAGATACAGTGCTTTAGTAGAAGGTGTTGCCTGCTTACCTTCTTTCATCTCTGACATTTGTGTTCTTCAGGCACTTCCACTGGGCTTCAAGCCTTAGTAGTATCTGGATTTCAAGCTTTGCTTCTGTTACTGAGCCAGATCTTCACCTGGTCAGAGCTCTGTGCCAGATGGTCAAGACCTGCCCTGATGTCTGGTGGCACATCCAAGAGCTTAGTGACACAAAACTTGCTGTATAATTCTCTGAGGGGCCGTGACTGTCTTATGTGAACCATGTTTGTTGGGGGTGGGTGGATCGTGGCAATGGGAAAGTGTCCTGAAATGTCCTGGACAAAGTTCTGTGTGTTTGTGGGCTTTTTCCAGTAATTTTGTCCCTGTACCAACTTGCTTGAACAACTGGGTGGACAGAGTGGCTCAGGACAGAAAGGCTGGATTGCTGATTCCTTATTTAAGGGTGCAGTGTCTGCTGCAGTGGATTCCCCATGTTTAAATGAGCCTTTTGAGCATAATAAACCCAAGCAGAATAACAAGCTGTTGGTTTCCTGCTGATCTGTAGTTGCAGCAGAGGCTTTAACTGAAAACCTCTCCCAAGAACTGCTCACTATATTCCTTCTGAAACTATTTAGCTGTGATTTCCCTCACTGGCATGAAGAGGCAGAACTATTACCATAGCTCATTTTAAGAACAACAAGAAGCTTTCTAATCCATGTATGATTAAAGACTAAGTGCAATGAAGCCATGAGATATTTCTATTATTGCTTCTTTAAAGGTATTTCTTAATATTATTCTTGCCAAACAAATAAGATATTCCATAATAATAAATTCTCATGGAGGCCTGGTTCCAGCTTGGTAGAAATCAGTGTGGGGAAAAAAAGCCCACTGATCTAAATGGTGCAGAATCTGGTATTAGTAAAATAATGCCATGTAAAATAAAGAGAGTGTAAGGTTTATGGCTGCTTATTTGGTAGGGCTGGGGTTATCCAATGGGAGTAATACTACCAAGGTCCAGTGAGATATGGTTACCAGACAGGAATCCCAGGAGATTCTGTTACCACACAGGAATCCCATGAGACAGTATTATCAAGAAGGAATCTGTAGTATTCAGTTCACCACAAGGCAGTAATATTAGATTTTTAGAATTAAATCCTGTGGTATCTTGTTTTATAAGAGTTGGCACAGGAGGGACAGAGAAAAATGCCATGGAAGAAAGATGCCTCCCTGGAACCTGAGCTGGAAGCCCTAATTGTTACACTGATTTCTAGCTGAAATATAGCATTGTGAATTTTCCTCATGGTCCTGACATATTTTTACTTGACATGATATGAATCACTTATTAGTGATTGATATTAGTGAATTTCTTTTTTTTTTTTTTCCCAAAATGCAGATTTAATCATTAAAATGCCAAGGCCTGAATACTGATATGACTATTTTTTGATTGGCATAAATAGCTTCTGGATTTATTTATTTATAATGGGTTTACTTTCATCATGAGCAGGACTACTTTGCATGAAATGGCTTTTTTACACCAGCACTAACCAAGCTCATGAGCTGTTCAGATCATGTTCGTATTGAACAGATGCCTCACATTGAACAACACAGAAATGTAGGAGAATTGTTTTCCCCAGCACCTTTTTTCTTGTGGTAACAGTGACACTGCCCTATTTGATCAGAAGGGTCTGGACATTTGTTTCAAGAAGACCTGATTTAATTTCAGCCTCTCTCAGGAGTTTGGCCACCACATCTGTGAGCTTTGAGAGCCTTCTGCCAGTGATGGAGAGGGTTCCTGGAAAGCTGTGGCCAAAGGGCCCAAAGGAGGGGACTATCTGATCACAAGAGGTAAGTCTGAATGCTCATCATCTTTTAAATGAAGTATTTTGCCTGCCTGTATCATGATACATCTTTATCAGTACTTAATCAGAGAAAATCTGATCAAGGGCAAAAGTCCCTTTAGTGTAAAGAGTTTAGTGTGCAAAGACAGATCAGTTTTGTGATTAGCCTGAATAAAGGCTGGGTAGGTGTTAAATTAGGACCTAACACCAAGTTCCAGCTGTACCTTTAATTCATCAGTATTTTTAATTAGGTCCTTTCAGATGAGAAGTGTTTTGGAAGGTGACTGACATAGGCAGTGGGTCACAAACTCCCATGGCTCCACACAAAGAGTCAGCAACCTGTTGGAACAGTTCATCTCTCAAAAGTTGATTTTATTTTCAAGGGAGGCAGAAAAAGTCGGGACTTCAGGTGAGAAGTGAGAGTGGACACCTGTTGAAAAGAGCATTGCTGATATGTGCTGGGAAATGGGGGGGAAAAAAAAAAAGAAAAGGAAAATCCATCAGTATGGGTGCCATGGATTGAGACAGAAAGCCACAAAGATGAGTGCAGTGGCCCTGCAGATGTCACTGCTCCTTGGATCCAGCCCTCAGTGTGGCACAGGACATTGCATCCTCCTGGATGAGATGACAACAAAGGTGTCACCTGTGGGACAGCCATCAGGTATTCCCAGGGCTCCCTAAAAGGCTTGTCCCTGGTATTCAGATGTGATTACAACAAACTGAAGAAGAAGAAAAGGAGGTGGCAGGAAGGAATATGACTCAAGAGGCATTAGCCTGTTTGCTGTGTTTGAGGATACGTTTGCTTGAGTGGCTGAGAACAAGAAAGCAGGCACAGCTGAATGGTGGGCTTAAGGAAAGTCAGTTTAGCTTCAGAAGAGGGTGTACACACACTGATCAGATCTTAGCCTTAAAAGACATAATCAAACAATACTGGGAGCATGGGAGACTTCTGAATGTGCTAAGTGGACCATTAGAAAGCACAGCACCTATAGTGGGGATGTTGGTGACACAGAGGTACTAGGGAGATTACAAGGAGAGATTACTGGTCATGACGGATGGAGAAGTCACTGGAGCCACACTTGGAGAGATGCAAATCGCAAGCCCGGTGCTTTTGTGATAAGGATTTCAACTCCACAGGTAATGGTTTGGGACCATTAGCTCACATACCGTGGCTTTACCCTCGGATGTTAATGGCTTGCAGTCCTGGTGACAAGAGGATTTGTCACCCCAGGGTCTCTGTGAGCACCTGAGGGCACCCCACACACCTCTGATGCACTTTTTTTGGCTCAGTGTGTGACATGCAGCTCTGCCCAGAAGGTCATGAAAATTTTGAGGGGGGACCGTAATCTGTGAGTGATCCCTATGGTGGAATTAATTCTCCATGTGCAGTGACCAATTTCACACGTTGCTGCAAGATGGAAAAGGCAAATGACTGTGTCCACCTTGAAAGGATTAATAAAATCAGTGCATTCAACATCAAGCTGAGAGCCAGGCCAACAGCTGGTGGACATCTTAACACTGACAATCTGTCAGAGAAATCTCACCCATAAAGAAACACTGACATTTCACAAAGTTTGTCTCATCCTGCTTAATTAAATGTCTTTTTGTTGTTGTTGTTATTATTATTGCAATATTGTGTTGCAAAGAAATAACCCTCACGTGCCTTGTGGGAACCCTCCAACCCTTTCACAGACAACTCCCTGCACTGTCAGCCTCACCAGCAGCGTCTCCTGAGCTTACCTGCCTGAAAATGTCCTTTCAAAAACGTTGGCTTAATTTTGGCAAAACCGGTGTCTTTTTGCCCCGGGGTCAGGTGGAGCTGCAAGAGCAGCAAGTCGCAGGCTTGAGGGCTCGGGGCAGAAATCTGGTCGTGAATTTGGTTTGGGATTTATTGCTGGGCAACTTGGAGCACATTAACCCCCCCCCAGCAGCTGGCTCTCTAGCCAAAACACGCTGGCAAACAGAGCAGAACTGTCATGGTAACAGCCTTGCAGCACATACTGCAGTGCCACTCTGGCCCACGGAGGGAATTCCTAAGTGTTACCACAGTAAAAATTATGACTAAGAATAGCCTTAATAGCAACTATCGCTGCTGCTAATAATAGCAGTAATTATATTTGTGCTGCGACAACAGCGAGATATATTTGGCGAGTATTTGGTGATTCCAAATTGCTGTTTGAACGTGCCTGCCCGATTTCTTATCAGCTCCCTGCTGAGGTGTTGCAGCACTGTGGGGTTAGTCCAGGAGCAAAGGATGTTTTGCACGTTCTCCTCTGCAGCTAATAGAAATCCCTAATCATCACAGAAGAATATAGTGACTTATAGTAATATGCAACTTCATAGTAATATTTAACTTATAATAGTATGCAACTTTGTCATGAATGAGGACAGTGTTGGTGATGCAGGAGTGGTGCCACAGCAGAGCATGGGGTACAAACCACTGCAGCCCCAAAAAGGGGTTCCCAAAAGAGTTCCCTGTGACCACTTTGCCAACATCATGAAATCATGATCCCTTGTCTTTGGGAGCTGGCTCTTCAGCCTTTGTGTCCATGTTGAGTTGAAAGCACCACAAAGCATGAGAATGGCTTGCAAACCATCCCACGGGCTGGGTAAAAAATAATGGCCATTTGCTGCTGGTAAATAGTAATGATAATCTACAACAGTGCATGAGGTTTGTTCCCATGGTTCCAAATTATGATTGCATATGCACCGAAGCTGCCATAGGAGGGAGTTTTGGGGTGGGTTTTTGGATAGACACTCCACAATTTTCCTCCTGTGGCGATGGGTGGAGAGAAACTTTGCATGCTCTGTAAAAATCTAATGTAGAAAAATACTTGGCATCACAGTTCTCCCTTCTCTCCTTCATCTTCCTAGCTTGCCACCAGTGGCCCCAGCCAGTGTGAGAAAGAGCAGGGAAGATTCAGAGGGAAAGGAAAGGATGAGACCTGACTGTAGGTGTAACCCATCCCCGGTGTGTTCCTTATGAATGATGCTGCCTCTTCAGTACTGACACTAAAAACTGTCACTGCCACCAAAAATAACATTCTTATTAAATCATTTTGGCTGCAGTTCAGTGGGGACTTCCAGGCAAACAAAGCAGGGGAGTTTTGAGGGCTCTCTGGCTCTTACTCCCTCCAATACCTTCCAGTCCCCAGCCAGTGGGATTTTTGCTGGAGAACACAGTTCACCACTCCAAAAAGAAAAAAAAAAAAAAAAAAAAAAAAAAAAAAAAAAAAAAAAAAAAAAAAAAAAAAAAAAAAAAAAAAAAAAAAAAAAAAAAAAAAAAAAAAGATAATAATAATAATATACATTGTGTTGCCTGCAATAGAAATGGCATTTTACAGTCATGCTTGTTGTATCATCATTACGTTCCCGTGTCTTCCAATCCAAGCACTCAAAACACTCCAATGCTTTCTCCTTTTTCTGAAATCCTGCATTACAACTTCAAGTGACAAGCCTCCCAGTGCGCTGGTCCAACAACCCTCAGTAATATAAATTTACAAATTAAAAAGTGGAAAAGACGGATTAATATTGATTGGATTTTTTTTTTTAATGGCAGAACCCTTTTTCATCCAATACCGGTACTCAAATTTATTTTTTCACCACTGAAACAAACGGATATTCTGAAAACTCCAGATTATTTTGTGATACCTCATTCCAGCATTGTGAAATTTCATTAAGGTGGCCAAAAATATTTGCTTCCCAGTTCCAGAGCAATGAGAAATGGGCACGAAGGCACTGAAAGCAGCCCCTCTGATTTTGCCTGGTTCTTTAAGTACAGAATAAATTGCACACAGTGTGTGTCCCAGGAAGGTCACCAGGAGCTCTGCTGTGCTCCTTTTGTGGAGGAGGACGTTCTTCAGTGGTTATTATAAGACTGTAGGACTTTGGGGTTCCAGGGCTTTTTCTGGCCATGTCTCTGACTGAGTGGAATATTTTGTGACTGTATATAGCACGTGGCAAATAGCACAGCAGTGACTGCACAGCACTGTCTGAATTCCCTGGGCAGGGAGTTTTCCCCTCGTTATGTGTCATCCCCATCCCACTGCCCTGATTCCAACAGCTCTCATGTGCATCCTCCATCCCCGTTAATATCGATAGTAATGTGCAGGGAGATTCATATCAAAAGAATCATCTTGGACGGGTGTGCTCTGACATAAAAGGAGTATCTCTGGTAGGGATCAGACTTTTTTTGTAGACTCAGCTTCTTTTGTTTCATCCCGTTACCTCAGGAAGTTATACGGAAATGAGTGAGAGTGGATTTTAGCTCAGTGGCACCTTCCATGCAATAATTTACCTGTTATTCCAGCTGGGGAGTGGCAAAGGGGAAATGCTGGAGCCGTGGGACACGCTCTGCTTGCACAGGGTTTAGATGACCACAGCATTACACTCAAGTTTTGCAGGACATACACATTCAGGAAGGACCTTTGGCTAAGTTCCAAGTGGCTTCCAATCCACTGATGGAGGGAATCATGGGTTGATCCCAGGAAACTATTAAAAATACCAAAGTCTTTGTTCTGTCGTTACCTGCCTGGTTTAAGACTGATTTCTTCTCAAGGCAATCTTTAAAATGGTCACTTCAGGTTTGCATTTAACTCATTCTACCTCTTAAAAGCCAAACACAGTCCCAAGCAAGGTAAGTGTCTGAGCTAATTCCCTGGGACCTCTTCCCATAGAGCACATTAGAAATACTGAAACTGTCAATTTCCTTGGTCCAAATATAAACATATTTTGAAATGGCAGAAAAATCACAATCTTCAATGTTTATTTCTGAGAGCTGAGGGGAGTGCAGGGCTTCACTGACCAAACTGACTTAGAGCCTGGTCCTGTTCCCTCTTTCATCTGCAGGAGCAAAAGTAAACCCTGTGAGAAATGTACTCTTAGAGCAGCACCGGGAATTATTCAAAAGGAGATGAGCAGCCTTTATCATTTTCTTTGCTTGTCACTTTTTAATGTAATGTGCCTGTGTTGGTTCCTGTAATGCAGCTCTCCAAGCTTTACCAGCGAAGTGAGAAAAGCGGAGGGGAAATGGTTAATATTGAAATGGTCGACTAGAACAAAGTTGCTCTGGGCCTTGAATGGCGAGAGGAATTAAATGATTAAATCGAAAATCAAGCCATGCCATCTCTGCCGGTTTCTTGGTGTCAGGGGGATTTTTGTGGGCAAGGATCATTCATCCAAATCTTATTTACTCGTATCTTGTGTGATCCGAAGTTGAAGCAAGAACTGGCTCCCATTGTAATCTGTAAGGCCTGTTATTCAACAGCACAAAGAGGGCGAATAACGAATGTGCCAAAACCTATGACAAATCCTCCAGACACGTCTGATGACAGATGACTGACGTGTCTGATGACAGATAACTTGTTTTACACACTGCTGCTATATGTTTCTCAGCTATGTATCTGGCCTCTTAGCTTTTCTTTCCAAATGAAAGGGAAGAAAATACATTTTCCCTAATATCTCACTGCTGTCACTGCCCTCAAAGAACACAGAATTTGATGAGGAACCTCCATGCTGGTTGATCTCCAAGCTGTTACCTGTGCATACTGCGTGGCTTGCGTGAAGTCAAAAAATTCACCCATTTAAAACCATACAGATGTTTCTGGCTGACTCCATCAGGAGGAATATCGTGCTGAACTGGTCTTATCCTTGGGTTTGTGTGCCAGAGTGAAAGATGAAGTTGTTGCCATTGCCAGTACTGCCGGTGGCATCAGGAAAACAGAGTATTTGGAGAGGTTTTGGGGTGTCTGTGTTCTGGCCTTGACCCCACACAGCCCATAAGGACTCATCCAAAACCCAAGGAGCTCAGCCGTGTCTCCTGGTGGGGGTGAGCGCTGTGGTCCTGCTGGATCTGTGTGGTTGTCCTCACCCTGGGGGGCCAAAACCAACACTTGCAGGTCCTCTGCACGCTGTGCCATGTCGGGAAAGCAACTTGCCCCGACCAGGCTTTGAGAACCTCAACCCCAACAGATCACACAGATCTTTCACAGTCTCCCCCCGGTCTTGATTCACTCTCTGCCAAACCAGATGCTCATGAAAGTGTCTCATCTGATGCCTCTCACTGCCACAGCGAGCAACGGGCTGGGGAGGAAGATATCAGCTCACAGAAGTGTTCTGAGGAAATGGCCACCACCTCCTCAGAGGACCCAAACCTCGCAGTGATGATGAGCACCAGAAAAGACAAAGATTAAATAAGGAAAAGAGAAATCAGCTTGTTTTGCTGTTGTGACACTAAAGGTCAACTGGAAAAGAAGCTGATCTCCTGCACGCTCGGGGAGGTTATGGATTGTGCAGCTGTGTCCATATATGTTCTGACAGATTTTAAGTGGTGCTTTGCTAGGGAGTTTTAAAATGCAGCAATACACGTCATTTGCTTACAACAGCCAGTTTTCTTCACATCAGCCACCAGTAATAAATGATTCATACAAGAGAGGCCACATGTTGAACAGATTCATGTAAACCAATTATGCTTCATTCAAAGTCAGCTAAAACATTCTCACACAAAAAGTCAACTTAAGCTACTATTTCCCACAATAATAATAATAAAAATAAGCTTAACAAACACTTACTCTGGTTCTCCAAGCTCATTTTCTATTATGTTTCCTTTCACCAGTTTTGTTTGGCAGAGTGTCAAGTAATGTATCAGCAAAAGTATGTGTGTCACAATCTGACAGAAGGAAAAAGAATGTATATTTTTAGTTTTGAAGTGTTTATAATTTCAATAGGTGAAGAGAATACAGGACAAGGAAGAACAAAATAGCATATGCAGAAATGTCAGCAGCGAGTATGAAAGTATAAGCATGTGAGCTTCAGCCTAAGAGTGAGCCTGGCTGGGAATGATGTAGAAGACTAGCATTAATAACTGTGAGCCTGCTAATTAACAATTAGAAGCCCCCTAAACATCTTTCTCCATCTAGGCTCTTAGCAGACTTCCCCTCCAAACTTTGGTTCAAACTACAGAGCAGTGGGGACAGCAGGGCTGGGAATTTCTCCTGTGGGCCATGCGCAGTGAAAGGAAAGCAAGGAGAAAAGCTGCAACCTGAGGAACTAAGTTGAGAAACAGAAGGTATAATGGATTGTCTGGGCGTGTTTCTTCACCTGAGAGCTGTTCATATGCCAGGCAGTGACGAGGAGCAGCAGGACAGGGAAATGGCTTTCCATGGGCACGAGGTTGCTCTGGAGCATCAACCTTGCAGCTCAAAAGCAGCAGAGCAAACAACCCCAAGCACAGCAGCTGCTGTGCCGCTGAACGGAGTTGCACAGAAAGTCAAGTGTCTGTGGCATGATCTCCCAGCTGGAGCTCCTGGGTGCCCATCCCTGCAGCAGTGGGTGTAGATGAGCAGCTGGAGGTGTGAACTGCAACATCCGAGCTTCTGAAGCCCCATGGGAGCCCCACAGATGGGCACAGTCATGTCCTCTCTGATCTCTGCTTTACACAGGGACACAGGGGGATGTGGGGCTGCACCAGCTCACCAGCAGCAGAGGGAGTAGCTGTTGAAAACATCCATTCCCACCACAAGCAGAGTGATGTTCAGTCCTCTCACTGAATCAATCCAAGCACGCTGGAGGGAGGTTACTGCTGCCTTTGTTGCCTGCCCACTATTGCAGCTGCCTGCTGCTATACTCCACTGCCCCTTTCCAATATCTGACACTACAACATCGCTCGAGATAATGAGGTTTTGATCACGGCAAGGCGCTCACAACAGCAAACAGCCCAGGCACACAGAGATCAAATAGACCAGCTGCAAACAGAGAGGGGAAAAAAAAACCCCAACACCCAGAGTGCATATGACTCGTGTGTGGGTATGTATGTTATGCAGGAGGCAGGGGCTGGATGGTCAAGGTCTCCCAGCGACCCTGGGCCACTCAGGGCTTGGGCCCCCAGCATTCCAGGCAGCCTCCTCTCCCGGGACCACTGCCCTGCTCACACAGAGAGGCAGCCAGACGTGAACGTGAGAAAGCTCTCTCAGCCGAGTCCCTTCTGCTGGCTGCTTGTCTTCCAAAATAATCATAATTAAAAGGGGCGTTCATCAAAGGGGGAGCTGGGGTGTGGGCTTGCCCTTTTACCACATCTTCATAGCAGGCAAACATGGTAAAAGGTTTTTTTTTTTCCCTTGCCCTTTCCAGTACACTCCCCATCCTCCCAGACCAAAGAATCTCAGTAAAATGTTTGCCTTGAGGAGGAAAGCTCAGGAGCAATAACTTTCAGGGTTGTTTACATCCATTTACTGGAGTTAATAAATATGTAAATTGATTTTTAAATTGTGGACCCCTTCAGAGTTACAGTCATGGAGCCAAGTCCAGATGACTGCTATGGCAGTGCAAGTGCAACATAATGTTGTAAAGATGTTCCAGATTCCTTCTTCTTCCCCCTTTTTCTTTCAGAATCCATGATATGGGTCTTGAACCCCGGTGTAGACCTGAATTCTGTGAATCCTTTTTTCTTTTTAAGCCTAGAGGAATTTGGAAAGCAGACCTGTCTGAACTGTGACATCCACATATACTTTTTAGGGAAGAGAGACAACACAGATGAAAACATTTTATTTGGTTTAATATCTAAATTATTGCTGGGAAAGAGGGTGCGGCACCAGAAGGAGGGGACGCATAGCAGTGGAGCATGGCAGGATATGGAATATTCAGAAGAACTAATTATGGGGTGATCTGGAAGCATCCAAGTCCCCTTCACCATGTGAAAGTTGGCAGCAGGTTGGAAGGTTCAGTTCCTGGCTCTGCCCTGAACTGCCTGACACTGTTTCGTTGGTTTCCATGAGGAATATGCTGCTTTCATGCTCTCTTGTGACAATGATTTCCAATTGACAGCACCTGTGTTGCAGCATAAAAAGCCGAAAAATCAGCAGCTTCCACCTGTCATCTACACCTGATGCAAACTGAAAAGGGTGGAGTTCTGCTCCGCTTTCATCCCTGGGGGTTTTCCACGAGTCCAAGCAACAACAACCAGAGGGCTTTGTAGCATCAGGACTAGTGTTAGCCTGCACACAGGCTCACACACACACACGTGAATATAGAACATTTGAAAGCAAAACCAAACCTCATGGTTTTATTCTTCGCTGGAAACTTGTTGCTCTCAGAAAAGTTCATTGGAGGCCTTTATTGAAAGAGTGACATTTAATTCTGTAGCGAGCTCAAGAATGAACTTGTAGAAGCATCCTTTATAAATCAGTGGCATCGTGACAGTGTGATGGTGTTCGGGATCCTCTGTGCAATCATTTTGGACCTGATCTTGCAAATATATGGACTCAGAGCCCAACAGGGTGTTTTAGGGCCCATTTCCATGCATCCCAAAGGGATGAAAGTATCACCCCTTGCTGAACCTCCAGTGCACATCCATAACTACAAGTTTAAACATGCTTTCACATACACAGGGTGAGGCCTGGGGGCTCACACTGGTTTGGGTCAGGGAGAGCTGCTGTGAGTGGCAGTAAGGCCAAGCAGGCCAAGCATCCCATCAGCTGTGGGCTTTAGGCTGTCCCTCTGCTGCAGGAGGGAAGCTGCTGGGTGGGTGTGCTGGCAGAAGTGCCGCTCCTCGGCCTAATCCTTCAGAAGGTAAATAAACTTAATCCCAAATTCACCCACTGCTGTTTGCCAAGAGCAAATAATTCAGAGTTTGAAGTGAGGTGGGATCACGCTGTTCTGAGGACCCTGGGGAAGGAGAAGGTGTCCAGCACAGCCCTGCAGAGCAGGGCAGTTTCCAAATCCTTGAGCAGCTGGGCTTTACCTGATGAAGAACCTTTTCATCCAGAACTGCGGCTCATCAGGTGCAAAAGGGGTCTGGATGCATCTGATGCAAATGGAAATGTAGTAAATTCCTGGGTACTTGATATCAATGGAGTTCATAGAATCATAGATTTGTTAGGGCTGGAAGGGACCTTGAAAATTGCCTCATTCCAACCCACTGCCATGGGCAGGGACACCTTCCACTAGCCCATGTTGCTCCAAGCCCTGTCCAACCTGGCCTTGGACACTTACAGGGATGGGACATTTTCACCTCCATGAAGAAAAATCTAAATTGTGCTGTCTTTGAACTCACACACAGGAACTAACCTGTTTGATACAGACACAAAACTACACCTAGGAGCTTTTTTACCCCTGTGGCACCAGATTGCCATCACCCCCAAAGCAGTGGCAGCCTCTTATCCACCCTCAGAGGTGAGGTAGGAGACAGGCACACATACACACACACTGTATGTGCACCTCACAAGAAGAAATGAAAGCACATCATCTAAGTTTGCTCAGGTTTAGCGAAGGTCAGAGATTTTCACACCTAGGTGAGCTGTCATCTGGCTCAGGGCAATTCCCTTTTTCTCTCGCATCCTTTGCTGGAACAGCAGGAGAGCTTTACTGGCGTGAAAGACTAAACTGTCTTCAGGCTATAAAGGACTTGAGTCACAAACCACTTCCCTCCCTCTCACCCCTTCCTGAAACGCATTTTCATATTAATTCAGGACCTTCAAAAATCGTCCTAATGTCTCCTCACCTGTTAGTTCTGAAAACCTGTTGAGGGCCGAGGCTTAAACTACGGGAGGTGACAAACCATATGGGGTTTGCTCTAAGCAAAGTAACTCTAGACTGAGGGGGTCAAAACTTCTCCTGATTCCAAATACTGAACTTCATTTTCATGAACTTAAATGGAATTAAGTAACTTCCTAAGAACAACTACATCATTGAGACATAACAGCCACATCTAAGTAAAGATTAAAAAACAAGCACACCATTAGAAAGTGTAGCAATACTTGCACGAGTGGGCAGATTCTAAGCTCAGGAATAAACTTGTGTCACTACAGCCTCTGTCAGTACAGTGACCAAGAAGGGAGCTCCACATGTCTGGTACTGCAGACTGATTTCTGATTTCTTAATGGGATATTTGGAATCAAAAACTTTATTACCGCTCTCGAGATATTCTGCCTCTTCAAAGTGTTTTCCTTTTTATTGTATTTTTTTGTTTTTATTTCCTATTTATTATTAAAATGCTGGTCCTTTCCTTTGTTAATTTTTTTTTTGCAAGTTCTTTAATTTTTCATTTCTTAAACCTCCCATTCAACGACTATCTTGGCTTTTAATGAAGGGAATTTTTCTGCATCCAGCAAACTGTAAACCATGTCGCTTGGATACAGCAAAAGCCGAAATTCCACAGATTTACATAAAGTCATACACTGTGTTGTGGAGAAAGTGCGCTGGGCATTCTTTGATTTTTGTATCTT
Organism: Empidonax traillii; assembly: GCF_003031625.1. Lineage (NCBI taxonomy): Eukaryota > Metazoa > Chordata > Aves > Passeriformes > Tyrannidae > Empidonax > Empidonax traillii. The sequence continues at coordinate 473,580 of NW_020956185.1, read as the reverse complement.
GCATTAGCATTTGTAGGCACTTACAAAAGATAAAAATATAAAGAAAAGAGATATAAAGAGAAAAGAAGAAAGAAAGAAGGAGAGAAAGTGAGAAAGAAAAGAAAGAAAGAAAGAAAGAAAGAAAGAAAGAAAGAAAGAAAGAAAGAAAGAAAGAAAGAAAGAAAGAAAGAAAGAAAGAAAGAGAGAAAGAGAGAAAGAAGAAAGAAAAAGAAAGAAAAAAGAAAAAAAAAAGAAAGAAAAAAGAAAGAAAGAAGGAAGCTGCTGTGATGAACGTAAAATATGACCTTTTCTTTTTAAAAGTTTGTGCTGTCCGTCTTGTTTAGCACCAGCGCTGCTCACCCTTTCCCTTCAAGACGCTTCGGAGTTGTTAAGCATCTAAGGGTGATAATTTGACTTTCAGCTAAACCGGAGGGCTGCAGCAGGCAGCAGTAGGTGGTGATGTAATAGGTACCAACGCACATGGATATATAAATATCGTGGCTAGGGCTAAAGCGCTATGGCTGAGCAGCTATAGAAGAAGATCAGCACTTCAGACAAGACTCCTGGAGTTGAGATCAAGTTCAGAAGCTCTTGCTCCCGGGATTTCCTCTCCATGCAGCCAGCCCAGGGAAACCGCAGATCCTCGGGGGACTGAGCACTAAGCTCCTTCCTTCCTCCCCGCATTTTTTTTTTCTTTAAATTTTTTTTTCCGTTTGGCTTTTTGTCGCTTTTATTTTTTATTTTTATTTTCTCCCCGTCTTCCACCTCAGCAAAAAGCGGGGGAGCTGGGGCGGGGGTGCTCGGCGCGGGGCGGGGGTTGCGGGGGGGGAGAGGTCGGCGAGCGCATTTTCGGAGCGACCGTCCCGTCGGCCGCCCGCCCGCCCGCCCCTTAAAGCCGGGAGATGCCTCTCCCCGCGGCGCTGCTGCCGGCGCTGCTCCTGGGGCTACTGTGGCCAGGGGCGGTGCGTGGCCGGTCGCCCCCGGGTCGCCTCCCCGCCGGGCCCCGCCAGCGTCGCTGGGACGCGGCTCTTTTCGCCCGCTCCGTCGCTCGCCTGCCGGCCGAGCGCCGCGATGCCGCCCGCGACGGCGACTACCTCCTGGGCATCAAGCGGCTCCGCCGCCTCTACTGCAACGTGGGCATCGGCTTCCACATCCAGGTCCTCCCCGACGGCCGCATCGATGGGATTCACAGCGAGAATCGATATAGTAAGACGGCGGTGCCGCCAGCGGACGGACGGGGCGCGTGAGACGCCCCGGCGCCCGCGGATCTGCCCTCCGGGCACATCCGCGGGCGCCGGGGCGTCTCACCTGCCCCGGGGAGTGGTTTGTCCCCGAGAGGAGGGTGGGTGCGTGGCGGACCCCGGAGTTCCCTAAAAAGTCCTGCCGCCCCTGGCACCGGGGGGCTGCGCGCTGCGGCTCCCCCGAGGGCGGCGGGGTGCGCGGCCGGCGGGGCGGCGGCCGAGCCCATCGGGCGTTCCGTGTTGCGGGGGGGGGGGGAAGGGACACCCGTCGGCCTTTCCGGAGGGACTCTGCGCCAGGCATCAGGTGTCGCAGTGGGGGCTGCCTCCACATCTGGAGGGTTCCGCGGGGCCGCCCGCCCTGAGCAAGGGCTCTTTCGCGGGGAAGAGCCCGGCTCTCCCCAGCCACTCTCCAAAAAAAAAACTTGGGAGAGCATCTGCTGGGGGCTTAACCCCGTGGCCCCCGCGGCTCTGATAGCCAACTGAAACAATAAGGTGCGGGAAGGGGTCGGTGTGTGTGTGGTGGGGGGGATGTAAGCTGCGTGATGACAAATGTTTCATTTGCCCTGAGCACTCTCTGGCTTATTTTAACCTTGTCTACGCGAGAGAATGCCTGGGGGAGAGGAGGGGGGGCGAATTAAAAATAGATACTTAGCTAAAAGAAGAGAGGTCCCCGCGTGGGGCATAGGGCAGCACGTGGATCACACGAGGCTGGGATTCTGTGGCCACCCACAGCAGGGCTAGGGCGTGGGGATCCACACCACACTGGGGATGGGCGCAGCGCTGTCACCTCACGCTGCAGGGCATTACCTTCTTTGTCCCCCTGATCCCTGTGTCTCCTCTGTAGGTCTGCTGGAAATTTCTCCCGTGGAAAGAGGAGTGGTGAGCATATTTGGTGTCAGAAGCGGACTCTTCGTGGCCATGAATAGCAAAGGCAAACTCTACGGATCTGTAAGTAGCCACCAAGCGTGCGCCTGGGGAGGGGACTGTTGTCAGCTGGGGTGACGTGTGCACAGTGGTAAAAGCTGCCCAAGCCCCATCCTTGCCCCTCCTAGGTCAGGCAACACAGAGCTTGCCAACAGAAGGCATCCTTGCCCACCTGTGCTGCTTACTGAGGTTTCGAAGTGGAACCCACTCTTTTGCATGACACTTTTTTGGTTCTCACACAAAAACTGCAGTCACCCAGCTATGACTACCCATCTTGCCTACCACACAGACCAACAGAATAGCCATTTGTGTGGCAAGACCACAAGCTAGCCTCAGGCCATTTCTGATAAGTGCAAACAGCCTTAAACAGGTTGGGCAATCGCTGACTCCATCTCTTGGAGGGCACTTGGACTTGTGATCAGCCAGGCCCTCACAAGTGACCCTTTCTGATGAGATGAATCAGTGACTGTCACATACCTATTGATCACTCTTTGTTAATGCTCCTGAACAGAGAGTTTGTTCCCATGGCAGTTCAGCATCCCTGGGGTTTGATCTTGATTTGTAAGAAGGAAGATCTATCAGGAGACAACACAGATCTTTTTTTTACATTGAATCTTTGAAAAAGATAGAGACCTCTTATAAAATATACTTGAGGTGGACAGGGAATATCTTTGTCCATGATGAGCTTTCCCCCTGTTTTTGAGTTCACCTCTGTGTAAGTTACTGTGATCAGCATACTTTCAAACTCCAGTTCCTGGGTCTCCCTCCTTACCCATGAATTTCCTATGTCTTGTTTCCAAAGTATTTTTTGAAGGACCTTGGGCTGAGGAAGAGGCAAACTATGTCAGAGGTAACTAGGGCATTTTCACATGAGGACATGAAGCATCCAGAATTCTTTTCCAGGGCATCAGTCCTGTTACAGAGGATTTTAACTTACATAAAAGCCAGACAGAATCGGCCACCAAAGTGCCAGAACTTCCATTGCATCATTTCTTAGGAGTACTGCTGCTTTGGTGTCCTGGATAAAGTAATCTCCAGTGCAGTGTTCAGCTTGGCAGGCTGAGACCTCTCTTGTAAATCCCTTGGCTTTTGCCCATTAGTAGGAGATGAGTTTGTTCCTCTCCAGATAACACACTCATAACACCTGTCCCCCTTTGTACTCGCTTGCAAACCAAACCTCGTCACTGAAAGGGTTGGTGTTGCAGCTCTGTTTCCCTGAGCCATTAACTCGAGTCATCCAAACTCTTCCTTCAGTTTTAATCTAAAGAAGCAAAAAAATACTGTCCATGCTGTCTGAGTGTCTTTAAAATGCCTCTTTTCTCCTCAAGCAATGTGAGAAAGGGCTGATCTAATTCAGGCTTTCCTGAAGCCTCTCTGGGAATTTATTGCTGGTGGAACAACCACCGAGCAATTAGATGAGCAGTGCTGCAGAACTGAGCGTGGGCCTTACCCACCTCAGCTCTGTTAAGCCCTGTCCCACCCTTGGGACAGGGCTCTTGGTGTCCTTCCTACCTTCAGGTGTACATGCCTGGCCTGGGCACAGCATCCCTAATGATCCTCTGATTCCTGAGCCCTGTTTGAAGCTTCAGAGGCCACTTCAAAAGGTTACTAAGAGGGGGGGGGACTCACCTGCAGATATCCCCACAACACACCTCCTACACCTGGTAGCGAGAATATTTCCACACCTGATGTTTATAATTCCTTCCCTCTCATCCTTTCCTTTTCATTTCAGACCCATTTCAATGACGAGTGCAAATTCAAAGAGATTCTCCTGCCAAACAACTACAATGCCTACGAATCCAGGATTTATCCCGGGATGTACATAGCCCTGAGCAAAAATGGAAGAACAAAGAAAGGCAATAAAGTATCTCCCACAATGACAGTGACACATTTTCTTCCTAGAATCTGAGACATCTCCCTTCAGACCTACCTCAGCCCAGGGGAAGACACAGAAACACGTTCGGGGAAAAGAAACATGGTGCACTTTTACTGGAGAGTTTTATGCAAGAGTAGGTGTAAGATATTTAAGTTAATTATTTAAATCTGTATATATTGTCACAAAATTTATTTATAGCTCTGATTGATTCTTTTTATTTTTTTTTTTTTTAATTTCTGAAAACAAAACAAACCTCCAACCCAAGGTCTTTTTCATTTCATGGTGCAACTAGTAGAAGACTTCTGCTTCATGGTTTGTTTATTTAATTAGTTTCTAAGTTATCACAGATGTGCTGCTACTCTGTGTCCTAAGCCAGGTGACATCCAATTCCTCTCTCTTCCAACGTTTTGCACTGTTTGTGTGTTGTAGGGTGTCTGTCATCGAGCACGTGCTTGTTTGTTAGTTTGTTTGTTTGTTACGGTGGCTTTGTCCTCCATCTGCGTGTTTTCCGAACCTCCCCCGTGACTCCCAGAGAAGCTCTTGGCCTCCAAGAAGGAGCGGTGGCGGAGTGGGATGCCAGTGTGGAGCCACACACAATGCCTGAGCTCCTTTGTGCCGCGTTGCTATTTCGTTGGAGCGGGATCGGTTTACCCCCGGTGCGGAGAGCGCGGGGCTGAAGAGCCGCCCCACAAATCTGTTTTTAGATCTGCCAGCGCTGAACTTTGAACTTTCCTGCAGTCCTTCTTCTCAGCAGAGAGGCTCAAGCACCTCTGGCAGCTCGGCAGGATTGGGGCTGGGTCCATCTGTTTAGACAAACCATCTTTTTTTGGCCCTTAGTGATACAATGGCTTGGCATCAGGCTAAAAAATAACGTGTCTGTCCCTCCCCCCAAAAATGCACTGTGGAACTACAGTGAACCAGTTCAACTTTATTCAAATCGAACTCAGAGACTACCTTCATTTTTCAAAGTTTGGGCAACTCTGTAACACTCGTAAGTTTTTAAAAGGCAAAAAAAGCATTTGCTGGTTTGCAGCAAGCACGAGCTCCACAGAGGGAACTTAGATTGATTACGAGGAACTGAGGTTGGTTTGTACTATTTATTATTTTTGCTGCAGTATTTGGAAGGAGAAATATGCTGCTTTTTTTTTTTTTTTTTTTTTTTTTCCCTGTCTCATTCCCTGACGGAAGTTGATTAATTTCTACCTCACTAACTCCCAGAGCCAGTCTCCTAACAAATTCTGCACGGAAGGAAGGTACCCACTTTCCTGCTCAGGCTCACAGTTCTGGAGGAGGGCCTGGGGGGAACAATCATCATCCCAAATCTCTCTTTTTTTCCATATGTAGCCAAAAGTATTCAGGATAGAGTTGGTTGCATCCTATTTGAGCCTTGTCACGTTTGAGCTATCTTTACCCAGTGGTTTACTTTTAGTAAGGGTAATCATGGTGAAAATATTTGCAGACAGCTGTCAGGCTGCAGTACTGTATCGTCATCGAGTAACCCTATATTTTTCTTTATATATTTTTCAAGTGTAACTCATGTCTCTAACGTGATGAAGGAAAAGACAGGTTTGATTATGGGGGAATCACTAAAAGGATTCATTTGCCTTTTTTGTTCCTTTTTTCTTTTTTTTTTTCTTTTTTTTCCTGCTTTATAAGATACTTTATCTTTGGAGCATCGATATGTTAAGTGGGAACCAGGACTAACCACAATGTTTGATGACTTAGAGGATGTTTACAGATCATCTTCCCATCTAAACTAATTATTTCTGACTACATACAAATTTGAGTTCAGCTTTTCTTTTTTGCTTTTTTCTTTTTCCTCTTTACATTCCTACACAAAACCCTTTGTTCCTTTGTAATGGTATAGACCTGCCTGTATCCTCTGCTTACACATGACCTTAAAGACAAAGTCTACTCACCAAATTTCAGTAAAATCAGAGCAGAGCAGGACCAGACCTTAAGGCAGATGCTGTCAAAGCAAAGATAATTAAGAAAAAGGAAGCCAAATCAAGAGCAGAGAAAATGTCATGCCTAAGGATTTTAAATTTTTTTCTTTTTCTGTAAATTGGGGGATTTCTGTACTTTCTGTGTTTTCTGTATGTGAGCAATCGTTGTGTAACTATCACCACTACCTCTGACAAATGATGATTTTGTTCCAGATTTCAGATAGCAAAATCAGACCACAAAGATTCTCTCTGGGAAATGGTTCTTCTCTGTCACTTTCCACTTCATTAAATCCACAACCAACGGCCTCACACAAGATATACTCAGAGGTAGTTGTTGTAACTTTTAAATATTGTGATAAAACCTCGGTAACGATGTTGCGTGGTATGAGCTTTCACCATTTACCAGAATCTGTCTGTAGTTTTATACAGGTGCTGTTCAAGACTGTGGTGTATGTGCTGTGCACACTTAAATGCATAATAAATGATAAACGTTTACAATGCATGACACCCTGGTGTTGATTTTAGCTCTTTACAAAAAGGGAATGTATCCTGCAACGAAAGACAGTAAAAAAAAAAAAAAAAAAGCTATTTCACTTTCCCAAAGCCCAGGGAGTCTTTGTGCCTTTGCCAGCTACTTCAGGACTGACAGCCTGGATTTCTTACTCAGCTAAAGTTCCCCCTGCCAGAGCTGGAAATCGTCCAGGAAAGCCCAGCTCCACCAGCTCAGTAACAGATATGCACACTTGCATCTGCCACATGCTGCTGTTCTGACTTGTGTTATTTCCCTGGTTATTAATGGTGGCAGCTTCTCCTGCAGCATCTAAAGTTAATGGCCAGAGGCACAAATCAGCGTTGGGGTTTGTGTTGCTGGCTGTTAACACTACGGGCAAACCTGATTGCATGGCTTTGGCTTTAATGAGCGCTGCTGGCTCTCTCTGTGGAGTGGGACCACACTGATGGAAGAGACTGTAGGATCACCTGTTGGGTTTGAGACAGGCTCCTTTTGCAGTTAGTGATCACCCTTCATGCAGGTGGATGGAAATATAAAGTGCTGTGTACATGCTATGGCCAATCTCTGTGCTTTCAGTTCAGTTTAGAGTTAGGAAGGGGCACATAATAGGAATGACAATATTCAGGTCTGATTTCCCACACCTTGACAGCACAGGGAGTTTTCCCAGCTAAGTAAGGGCCACACAAAAATAAAAATCCAGACCCCTTCTCCACTTAATTTTCCACTGACTGATGCTCTTTTTTTTTTCTGTTCCTAGAAAAGGGAAGGCGATAGATGAGCTGGGAATGCCCAAGAGCCCTCACTCTGAACCAGGGCAGTTTCTCTCTAAAGTTGTACAGGCTCTATAAATACGTAGCACAGGTGGAGTTTTTATAACTGCACAAGTATAGCTGCAGCATATTTAATGCTGCTATGAATAGAGCCAGAATAAATAGGCATGCAGACGTAATAATTTTTCATAATTAACTTCTTTTGTTTACAGTGTTGTAAAAAGAACAAACGTAAATTTATCACTGCCGGGACTTCCAAAATTATGACAAGAAGTCGTCGCCAGGGATGAAAATTTATTTCAGCCCTGGGGAGACATATGATTTTCATTTCAAGATTGGAGAGAAATCCTCAGGCTTGGGTTTTATGGAGGTGAGATTTCAGAGCAGTAGCTTTGCAGGTTCATAGGACCAAGAAGAGCACTGGGCTGCACATGGGGTCCTACCCACAGAAAAGTATAAATGCCTCTTGCCTTTATACTCACTTCCAGGGGGGAGCTTTCCTCACATTGCCTTCTGAGGTAGTAAAATAAATGCATTAAAAGTGAAACCTAATTTTAACCCTCCAAAAAGACTCTCTGATACCTCACCTGTTTCAGCATTTCGGAGCTCACTGGGAGCATTGCCATGCTCCAGCCGTGCCCAGTGTGTTCCTGCCATCTACCAAACATTCTCTATACATCAAAAAAAAACATCCCTAAGGATGGAAAGATTCTGCAAGCAGTGCTGATCCAGCCAGTGGGATAATCAGAGGAGAGGCAGTGCCAGCCTGGCCTTGCACTCTGCCTTCTTTTGCTGGGGGAAGGACAGAGAGAAGGCTCCAAGCCCCATCCTTCCTCTGCAAGCTTGCATGTTTTAAATGGTCCATGCTTTACATTTTCTGACTCATCTGTGACATCTCCCAAGTTGTCTGTGTCTAATCTGTGCTAATAAAAATCAGCATGACAAAACACTGCCCCATGTATAAATAGCCACAGGTTTCAGGGCGGTCACTGGGTTTATAGTGCCAGATTCTGTTGTTCACACTTTGCCACTTGGTTTCCACCGCAGCCTGTTAACTGACCATGCAAGTGGCCAATTAAAGACAGTCTGTTAAAGGGCTGGGGAGGCTTTTGATAATGACTAGCAACCACTTCAGCGTGGAAGTTAAAAGGAATTCCTCGAAACACTGCAGCTCCCTTTATATGACACAAAGAATTGATGTTTGGCAAAGACGGAGGAAAACAGGTTTTTAATGTGGAAAACCAAACCAACAACAAACCCATTCCTGTTGTCCTTCTACTAAGTAATCTAAAAATGGATGGGATAGTGCAAAATTGTAATACCAAGCTGCTTTCAGCCAATGCAACCTGCAAAAGGGGGGAACAGCACAATTTCAGCTTCCTGCGTGCAAGTCATGATTTACAGACTTCAGACAAGAAATACTGCCCTAAACTGTCTGGTTTAAAAATTGATTACTTAAAAGTATCATCCAAGAAATGTGTACAGCCAGTCTCTTCAGGCAAACAATTGTTAATATAAATATATACTTAATATGTTTTCTTTTATCACAAGTTTCATCCTAAGTTTCAAGCCCAGGTTGGACGGGGCTTGGAGCAACCCGGGCTAGTGGAAGTGTCCCTGCCCATGGCAGAGGGGTTGGAATTGGATGAGCTTTAAGGTTCATTCCAACCTAAACTGTTCTACGATTCTGCATTAAAAAGAAACTGATTTGTTCTGTCTATAGAACACATTGATTGTTTATTCATTTCAAAGACTCTTTATAAATAGTTACAAATTCATAAAATTCAAACACGTTTCTGAAAACCAGGGACGATTGTTTTTTACCTTTTTGCAAGCATGTCAAAAAATGGTGCATGCCCTTTTGAGCATGGTATTAGCAGACGTGTTCTCCATGCTGAAGACACACTGAATTCTGAGAACCACCTTTTAGCAAAATCTAATACTGCTGATGGACCTGCAACCTGAACAGTCCTGTGCTGGGAGTGAAGCACAGGTAAGTAAAATGAAGGCAGAACTTGATAAAAGGTTCCCTCTGTGATTTGCTACAGAGGCAGAAATTAGATAGTGAATGAAATGTTTTTGAGGAGAAAATGGTTCAGTTTCATGCTGCAGAATCAGGTGTTGGTGTCATCGCTGCCAGCAGGGCAGAGGTTAGTGACATGGTGCAATAAGTGGTTGGTGAATCACAGAATCATGGAATGGTTTGGGTTGGAAAGGGCCTGAAAGGCCATTCAGTTCCAACCCCCTGCCATGGGCAGGGACACCTTCCAGTAGCCCAGGTTGCTCCAAGCCCCGTCCAACCTGGCCTTGGACACTTCCAGGGATGGGGCAGCCACAGCTTCTCTGGGCAACCTGTGCCAGGACCTCATCCACCTCACAGGGAAGGATTTCTTCCTAATATCTAATCTAAACCTGCCTTCTTTTAGTTTAAAGCCATTTCCCCTTGTCCTATGCATGTCCCTGTCCAAAGTCCCTCTCTCCTGTAGTGCCTTAAAGTACTAGAAGGGACTCTCAAGTCTCCCTGGAGCCTTCTCTTCTCCAGGCTGAACAACCCCAAGGTCCAGCCCTTCCCTCCTGAATACCCACCAAGACACCATGAAGTGTGGTGAAGATGATGAGCCCCCAAAACTTTCCTCAGCTGCAGCTGTGTGGTGGATCTAAATGACAGGTAATGACAAGCACTCTGAAATACCATGACAGGAAGCTCTGAACCTGGGCAGTTTACATGAATTCAACTTTTTGACACTAATATCTCTGTGTTTTAGCTCCTCGTTATAAACAGTGTTCAAAATACATCCATTAATATATTCAAAATTTGTGAGACACAGATTCTGGATTTGTGAGAATGTGGGATCAGTCAGCTGTATGAAACCAAAATTCTCATTTACTGAACATCCTCTGTACTGGGCACTGAAAGGGGCAGAACTCATGACCAAAAAAAAGGTGGTTCATGAAGAGATTTTAGCTACAAAGGCAGGTTTAATTCAGTTTTCTTAAATTCTGAGTGTTGGGTTGACCTTGGGTACCTTCTAGTGTCATTGTGTGTGTGTACATGCAATTACATTTTATTACTAATCATAGTATTTTATTGTGGGTAAATACAGAAGTACTCATTCTCTGTGACTCCTCAGGCTGTGTTGACCTTCGCTATCGTTCATTCACACTACTCCTTACAGGTTAAAGAAAGTGATTTAGTGATGTTTGTACCAATTAACATATTCCAGATTCAAATTGGTTGCTAATCAGGTTACCTCTGAAGTACAAATCAGATCTTTATCAGCTTAAAGGTGTTTGGCAAGTGTCAAAGCCACTTGGTAAAACTTGGTGGTTTCTGGGGAGCTACTATTTGCATACATTTTCATTATCTCTGCAGCTACATCTGTTTGCTTCCAGTGCCTTCAAGAAAGGTGTTTGCAATGCTGGCTGGGGCCAATACAGCTGTTTAATGTCACTGAGGTGAAGAAGGTGAGAAGAAAAGGAGTCCCACCTGCAGGATGAGCTTCCCTTAGGGGTGGGACAGACCCCAACCTTGTTGGGATCTTGTTAGAGAGGTTCAGAAGAAAGGTCCAGCCGTGCACCTCTGGCTGCTCAGCAGGCTCGGGAGCTCACCCACAGGGAACATTTTGGAGCTTTTGCTGGACAAACCCCTTACAAGCTCTTCCTCTCGGCCAGGTGGGAAGTGGGATCCCGGTTCTGATCCCGGTTCTTATCCCTGTCAAGGGAGGGGATTGCCCAGGCTGGCTCACAGCAGCTCGTGGCTGAGCAGTGCGGTGGGATGGGTGTCCCACACAGGGCTCCTTCATCACCAAGCCAAGGCTGCTCCAGTGCCTCCCCATGCCCACCACCAGCACTGAAAGCCTAGAATGGAGCACTAGAATGACTGTTTCTCGTCTGCAAGCCCTGTGCTGGTCCCCCAGCAGGGCAATCCCATGAGCACCATCTGGGGGTGAGTACCACTGCCCTGCCAGGCCCGGGCACCCCTCTGCTCTCCCTCCTGGAGCGACATCACTCCTCTCCAAGCAGCAGAGCGACTCCTGATTACCTCCTCAGCGCTCGCCTTCCATCCCGAATGCCGCTCCGAGGAGCCCCGACGCCGCTGCGAGCAGGAACCGCAGCCCGTGGGGAGTCAGTCAGTTTACACATTAACCCGGGCAGTTAGCTCACTATCTCTCACCTGTGCGCTCTCACCCTGGAGCCAGCGTATCTTTGTGCCGGCGCCTTTTTCCTTTCCTTCCAGCGAGGTCTGAGATAAGCGGGCCGATCTCCCCGGGCACGAGCGCCGCATCCCGGGGGTTACTGCCGAGCGACGACCCCGGGTCTCCCGCGGTGCTTGCCCCGGGATCGGCCGTGCCTGCACGGAGAGGCAGGAGCGACCCGCCAGCACAGCCTTAACTTTGGCTGCTGTTTATGACACCTTTTCCACGGCCCCGGAGGAAAATTACCTCGGTTGCTTTTTTTTCCCCGCGGTTTTGACCTTCCTCTGCCAGGGCAGGATGACTGGCACTGCCTTTCCCCGCAAGCCCTGCCTGTGACCGGCTTCCTCCTCTCAGGCTTCTGCCCAGGAACATCGCCCATCCAAGCCAGCACCCTTCCTTCTTCCCCATCACCCTGTCGTGACACATTTTCATGCTCCTCTTTTGATTTTCTACCACCTTTTCTGATGTTTTTTTGGTAGCATTACCTTCGACCACCCTCCCTTTCTTCTCCCACTTTTTCTACTCTTTTCTTTCTCTCCCACTTTTTATACCCTTTTCCTTGAGGTCTTTCATTAGATTTTATTCTGGGGACCTTATGCATCGTGTTAAGGCCAAAAACACTCCAGCCTTAACCCAGGCCTGGACCTGCTGGCACAGGTCACAAGAGCAGTGATGCAAACTCTGCCAACATGGACGTGACTTGTGCCTAATATCCGACCCTGTGACTCAGATTTGCTCCCGCAGATGTTAATATGCTTGGACTGCCTCCTATGCGCTTGTCAGGGTGGGTTTATTTCCACAGAATCCCAGTATCATAGAATGGTTTTGGTTAGAAGGGACCTTCAGAGGTCATTCAGCCCAACCCCTGCCCCCCTGCAATGAGCAGGGACATCTTCAACTAAATCAGGTTCCTCAAGGCCCTGTCCAACCTGATTTTGAATGATTCCAGGGATAGGGCACCTACAGCCTCTCTGGGTGACCCTTGTCAGAGTTTCACCACCTTCACCATACAAAAAATTCTTCCTTACATCTAGTCTGAATCTACCCTCTCTAAGTTTAAAACCCTTACTGCTCTGGTCAAGATCTGCCCTTAGTTTACATCCTCATGAAGTCCAACCTCCTTTTCCGCTTAGCACAGAACTTCTCACTTGCCTGTATTTTATTTTGTCCCATAGAGGACTTCCCCTCAGTCCTCTGCATTTTCAAACACCAAACTGAGCTTTTTTTCAGCGAGCAGTGGCCAAGCTCAGCCAGCGAAGAGTTCACCACATCTATCTCCAGAGCAAGGTGTACCAGTCACAAACCGTAATAGAAAGAGAATAAGAACATCAAGTGTCTGTTTACCAACCAGAAAAGCATAAACCCCAGGTCCTTTGTTCTCTCTGATATGTTATCAGATATGATTCACTGGGTTGTATCTGTTTTTGCAATCCTGCTGTGGGCATTTCAGCACAGGGGTTTTTAGCCTGCTTAGTTAGGATGGTCAAGGAGAAGCACTTAAGTATTTATAGAGCCATGCAAGTTATATAAATATAACTCTGATAGCCTTATGTCAGGGAAAGAAGGTCTGCCCTGATGGGATAATCAAAGCAAAGGGTATTTTCGTTCAGAAAGATATCTGCCTAGATGGCCATCTCACGTGGCTTTGTGTTAAATAGTGATTGTGTTTGAAAGAATTTGATTGCAGAGACACTGCTGAAGTCAGGCCTATAAATGGAAACCTAAGAAATTACATAGTAAGCTAAACTGGAGGTATTTGACCTCGGCAGTCAGAAATTTAGCATCTTCTGCAAATCTTTATTCTAGTAATGCAAGTCACATGCAAGATAGTGATTTGTTTTAAATTAATTCTTGCTATTTTTTCATTTAAATATATATACATATACATAGATATATACAAAATTTAAATTATATGATAGGTGTCGTAGCCATAAAATACCACTGGCAAATAATTCATGAAGTTAATATTTTAGATTAGTAGTTAGTAAATAGCAAAGAATGTGACGTCATAGATTAAGGCACCTCAGATGAATATTCCTCAGGATGTACTAGACTAGAACTTACTCAGTAAATGCTGTAATTTTGGAATACACCTTAGTCCGAAATATGGATTAAACGAGTAAATAAAAGCACAAAGGTGCAGCACAAAAGTCTATCAAAATGCTTCCTAAAGTTACAAATTCAGACATTTCATTTCAGTCTTGGGCTTTTACAGTTTTTATTATCAAAGAAGTATCTCAATGGTAACGCTCACATTAGAAATCAGACTGCAATTACCACATTTCTAAACAAAGCCTTCCTATGCCTGGGTGACCCTAGCAGAATAATTACCATTTATCATTATGATTTAATTTGGACCCCTTAAGCCTCACCTTGCTCTCAGTCACAGGTAACCAGCAAAATGAGGAACAGGAAAAAAAGGATAGTTAAAATAACTTGTGAATAAAGGCTGAAAAATCAACACAAACTTCTTCAGGTTGAAAAAGGGGCAAGTCAGGTGAGAGAGTGAAGGAGTGACCTTGCAGAATGAGGGAATGCATGGGCTTGGAAGCATATTCTACACCGCTGGTTTAAAGCTCAGTTTTTAAACAAGTTAATCCTCTTCTGCATAAAGATCAGAGAAAATAAATAAGGTGTAATAATCCAGTGCAGTGGCTGAACGACCCACACTGAATCAGGGATTAATAGTCATGAAAATATTCTGCTCTAAGCACCCTGTGACTCCTACAGAAGGGTGAACAGATGCAGAAACAGGGACTGTATATGCATTTAATAAAAATTTGTATGTGTTTGTGTGGGTACCTGAGCTGCAGATTGAAAATTAACATATTCCCTTCTCCTGGTGACATAAACCTGAGGTTTCTTTCCGTTAGGTTTCTGGAAGATGACGCAGTATAAATTTGCATTTATTCATTGTTTGCACTCTTCAAAAGTTAATCAAGAAAAAATATGGAAGCAAATATGCACCTGCCTGCCAATTTGTTCTGATCCTGTTCATAGGAGCATCAAACCTACCTTCCCTTTGCTCCTGTGGAAAATCCCACTGGCTCTACAGCTTTGCCAGGGACACAGTCGGGCACTCACCTGTACGGGTTGCTGAGTTAACAGAATTACCTTTACATGTGACCATCAATAAAAATATTTCTTTATGTTGCTGGTGGGAGTGCACTGAAGGATATATTCCAGATAAAAGGGAAGAGTGAATGAACTGCCAATCGTAAACCTACACTTAAGGCAGACCCAGAACAGGTTTTTTTAACACATTATGCTGAAGCATCACGGAAAATACAACAGCTACAGCTCTACAAATATGTCTATAAACACACATAAATGGACTTAAAAATACCTCTGCTAACTATCAACACATATTGATTTTTTTACCATTCATGGGGATCTATGAAATGCCACTGAAGTTCACAATTTTGTTCAAAATGGTGAAACTAGAGGCAAACCCAGACAACTATTTTGTTAAAAAATAGTTAAAACCTGTCAATACTACTTCATTTTATATTTGACTTTAGGCACTTGAAAAAAACGAGCTATTCTGGAAGTCAGTTTAATAATAAACAACTTCAGGGTATCTTTGAGGCTTTCCTGTAAATTTTATGTAAATAAAATCCACTTCTAAGTTAATGGAAATAATCAGAAAGTTTTTAAGAAAAGGGGGCCACAGCAGTGTTGGTAATAAAATGTTGTGCAACAAAGGATAACTTGTGCTAAAAATACTCTCCCCCCCCCACCCCGCTAAGGAGATTACAAGGTTATAATTTGTAAAATAAGCATATTCCTGTTAATTAAATTAAGGAGTTGGGCTGCATAAGCAAATATCAATCACAAGAGAGAGAAAAAGAGAGAGAGGGAGAGGGATGCTGAGTTTCACACATAATTTGTTCCTGGCTACTTAGCAGGGCTATGACAGACATTCTCTAAGTAGAAAGCAAACATTTCCTATTTAATTCTCCTTTCCAGCCAACACCTACAAACCTCTATTAGCAAAAGCTGCCTCCTTTGGCAGAGAGAACGGTTTGCTGTGAAATTTTTTTTCCTGTGGTTGCTTTAAAAGAGCTTTTTCTGCTCACTGAAGGTGTATCAGCACCGAGTGAGTAACAAGGGCAGAGTTTTACACTTTATAAGTCACAGCATGTTTTGTATCGGGCGTGCTGAGGTGAGTAGGGAAGTTTTTGTCGACTTCGGTGAAGGCAAGCCCTGAATCAGGTACTGGTAAGGAAATACACCCAACACGGGACCTGTCCCACATGTCCTGAATATGTTTACCCATTTCAGTCCCAAAAAAAACAGTGCAAGCCTCTCACAGGTACACGATGGGTGTCTGTAGAGAGCTTGGAAAACTCTTCCACGCTGTGCCTGAAATTGCCAAGGTAAATGGCTATCCCTGGTCTTGGTTTTGCCTCAGGGGTGACCCAAGGCAAGATCCACAGCAAAACAAGCCATACACCCCCCCAGGGAAAGGGACAACTCCCCCTTGGGATCCGTGTCTGCCCACCCCACTCACGTCTGTGCCTAAAACTTGCAGCTTCAGCGAACTGCACTCAACAAGGAGCCCTGTCTTAGGGAGGCATTAATGCAGCCTTGTTAAATGTCAGCTCCAAATCGCGGCAGCCCGAAACAAAGCAGGAGGAATGCTGTGTCATGGCATGGGCTGCAAGCTGGCAGGGCACCCTGAGAACAACAAAGCCACTTCAGCTGGAGTTCTGCAGGAATGTGTTCCTGGGGAGGAGAAGGGGAGGGAGGACCGGTGGACTTGGATGGGAAACCGGCTATTTGGAAAAGCTGTCTTAAGATGCAGCACTTTCTTGTGCTTCACGTTTCAGAAATCAGAAGATAAATTAATGGGACATTCCTTAATTTATGTGTTTATTTAAAAAAAAAAAAAGTGCAATGGGTGGACAATGTCAAAGAACTGGTAAAAGTATTACTACTGAGGTGGAGGTTTTAGACCACACTGAATACCACAGAGAGATGAGGTGATGAATTGCTTCTTCATATTTTGCCAGTTTGGTCTAAAAGCTTTCTGTAAATAATGTTTTCATTGTAGAAGTGTCCATCTATTGTGCTTTCTTTCTATTTAATCCAGCAGGGTAGTTATTGACACTCAGTGCTATTGACCCAAGGGTATTAGAGTTTAGATGAGTTCAAATATGGGCCCACTGAACTGATAACTGGGATATTAAACTCACTACTTGCACCAGCCTTAGTATCAGAGGAAGGAAAGAGAGCAAATGTGATGCTTCTTTTCAAAAGGGTTCAAGGAAAAACCATTAAATGCAGAAATCAGTAAATAATCAGCACTGGGTGCACCTTGCTTGGAGCCATAATGGGAAAATATGATTGCAACCTTGGTTTCAAAAAGTTTCTCTAATAAATATTGCCAGAGGTTAAAGAATGACTCTGTATGTTCCTTTTTATCTTGTTCTAGAGATACCTGTATCCAACCACCACCAAATTGGAAGGATCCTGGACTAAACTAATGCTCAGTCTGATCCATTCCTTGCAAATTCCCCCAGATACACTCCTCCAGTTATAACAAAACACCTGAAGGTTGTTAAACACCATGGTCCTGGGTCCAACTGGTCCCCAAATCAAATGGCTCAACATAAGACTCAGCTAGAAAGGAAGGAAAACTGTGAATTTGGAAAATCCTTGGGTTTATGTCCTATGGGGTAAACTCTTATGTTTAACACAGCAATCCTGAAGCCCCAAAATTTGTGAGGTAGGTAGTGTGACCAATACAGCACTTACCTGGAAGACACAGCCAGCTCTCTAAATCAAACAGCTTTTAAAATGCAGTGGCATTTTTTTGCCAAGTATTTCAAAAAGCAATGATGGTTCCTCCCATTTCTGGGTGAGAACATGAATATTGTTTTTGAGCTGTGACACAAAGAATGTTTTCCACAGACATGGCTTCCATAAAGCAGTTTTGAACAATAGTGACATTTTGTCACTTCTTACATGATCTGAAGTTGAATTTAGAAGTAAAAGGCAATTAAACACCGGGCTAGAGAGACTGAAATTAGTAAGACTTAAATCTGAACTGACCTTTGATGTCAAAGGAAATGTCCAAACGTTTCCTTTGATGATCAGGATACCCTCATCTCTTTCATGGTGGGCTGGGGGCACTTGGCACCCCAGCAAAGCCTTCATGTGCCCCTCACTGGGGCCTGAATCAGCTTCCAAGAAGAAATGCTGGTCCCTGGCCATTCCTGTGGCAACACTGTGAAGTCTGTGGGGCCAGGTTGCTTATTCTTTGAAGGTGAGTAAAAAGAAAATGAATTGCACAGTCACCAAAGCAAGTTAACAACGTACAATTTGAAGAAAGATACAGAAAGAAAAAAAAAACAAACACACAACAGGTGGCACTTGTAAGTGATGTGTATCCCCCTGATCTTTTGTGAAGCCAGCTGGGAAGCAGAGCTGGGATGTCTGTTTACAGCAAGGTGTGCAGGCTTCCAGATGTGCAAGCGTAAAGCCTGCAGACATCAAAAGGACTTAACCTTCAAAACCATAACCTGAACACCACCTTTATGCATTTCAAAGTGAAAGCAGCTGAACTTTCCCTGTAATCACTATCTTGCAACACCCCTTTAATGAACCAGCCAGTCCAGGATCCTCGTGTCAGCCAAATAAAGAGGGTGCTGGCATTTCATTTGCTTCTCCTAGGACTCCCTGTTCAGGTGGGGGATTGATCAGGATTATCCAGCAGCATCAAGTGGGAGAAGACAGAGCCAGAAAAGCCACTAAGCGGGTATGGTGGGCAAAGCTGGGGCAGTAAATTGGAAGTGCTGGAAGAAGGCCAGAAATGCTGAAGTCTCCGAATAAGGGGAAACGAGCTGACAAACCCTCACGCATTTGAGAAACCAACTGCATTTGGTGTTCTGTAATTTGGTGACTTTGCTTTGTGGGGCTTAAGAAGTCACCACTTAGCTCAGGGTGGTTGAATGTGCCACGAGAGCGACAAATGAAAAGGGACCTTGAAAAGTGCCCGCTGAGAGTTGATTACATCAACTAATTAATTAAGCTGTGATTGCTTGCACAACCAGCAGCCAGTGGGCACTTCGTTATACGAATCTAGGATTTGTGATTGGTACCTCTCTCAAAGAGAAAAGCTGTTGAAATTTTCTGTATTTAGGATGTGCACGTACATGGTATTTCCCTCCCTTCTGGACAAGGGGATCCCTTATTCATACCCTGCATTTCTGCCTGGTTTGAGTAACCTGCATGTTCAGAAATGGCTCAGAGCTGTGTTTCTGAAGTGTTCCTGGTTAACCATCCCCATGAACAATATCTTTCCTCCCTAGCGTGCACAGAAAATGATTACATTTGTAATGGTCAATAATTCAGTGTATTAAAAACTCCGAATGGATATCTCTGGATCACTTTATGCATCTCTTCCTTTCTTACATTACTGTAGCAGACAATCAAGAAGGCACAGAGGGTTTCTGTAGACAGGAGATTTAAGACCCATGGGAGCCTTAACAAAACCCACATGAGGTTTAACAAAACTATTTAGAAACGTTCTTGTCAGAACATTTCCCTGCCTCATTTCCCTGTTAGGGCTTTGTGCAGTTCTTTGCAATTTTATGGCTGGAAAAATGTAATTTTTTCAAAAGGAAATCCAGAGTGTTTTTTTTCACAGACTTCTTCTCTTTTGATCCATGTTTTGGGGATGTTTTTTAACTAGCAGCCTGCTTTGCATCACTACCTTGGTAGCTTTCCCACCAGTAAATAAGAAGTCAGTGATAATCCCCTCCATAATTCCTTAGACCTGCACTTCAGGAACCTGAGAATAAGGAGGTAGAAATCACCTTGTAAACAGAGATCAGCCCACACCAAGAGCAGGGAGACTGATATAAAGGCTCAGGTGCAAGGATTCATCACAGTTCACACTCCTCACTTAATCAGCCTAAGCTGGAAGGACAAGGAGCTGGGATATGAAGGACAAGGAGCTGGGATATGAAGGACAGAGTCAAAGCATAATAAAACATCTCCATGTTTTCTGCTGAGCAAAATAAATGAAATCTGCAGTAGAGTTTGTCAGATGCCGTGTCAAGATTTGGAATTGCTGGACCTGCCATCTGTCATGCACAGAAAAAAAAAAAAAAAGTATTTATTTAAGAAAACATAAAACGTTGTGAATATCCTGAACTATCCCAAAATTGTCCCTGGGTGCTGAGGTCCCACACTGGACATTGTTCAAGGGAGTTGCTTCAGCTACAAGTCTAATCAGATGCCAGGGACTCAATGGCCGTGAGCAGGTAACAGCATGTCATGGCACTTCACTGAGCCCATAGCCAGGTTTGGTTTATTCCAAATGCTCTGGTACCCCTCACTCCTAAAAGCAAACTGAAGCTCAGCAAGGAGGGAAACCAGTTTTCCCTCAAACCACTTACTGTGACTCAAGCTCAAACGCTGCCATAAACAGACCCTTTTTTTTCCACTGCACACACACAGAGATCTAGTGATTTGAATTTATTTTCTTCTAAATCACCAAAATATAAGTTTTAAGAAACTTAAAAACTATGGGAAAAGGAAATGTTTAGCTCCATACGAGCAGCCACTGCTCATAAACAAGCCCACAGCAGCCTATTTAAAGAACAATTTGGACAATGTGTATCTTATTAGAAAAAGGAAGCTCCGAAGAATCAATTGGAATATACACAGCAGGAAAATGTAAACGCATTAAGTGGCTTTAATGGGGATAAAAATGGTGGTGCAGGGAGAAATTCTGCTTCAGAAAGGTCATTCATTTGCCTCTGCATTCCTTCCCCACATTTACATGCTGCTCACTGGATTCATCAAAGGTCCTCATTCTTCGCTCTTGGCACGCATGAAACAATCACTTTCAGATATAATGACCTAATTACTCAAACAAGACAAATGAATAGAAAAATGGCAGTTATTTACTTCAGATGTTTGCATTTGCAGCTCTTCAGAGGAGAGATTTAAAGAATTTATAGGACATGTTTAAAGCTTGAGAGCCAGAACCACCTAACAGGGTGTTTTGGTGTCTACGCTGCTGATGATTCCCTTCCACCATGACTCAGCCTGTCCCAGCTTAAACTCCTCTCCCCATGGACCACGTAAACATGAACAGCTGCAGGACAAAGGTGTTTTCATCATGTTTCTTCCCCAACTTCCCTGTGGTCAACCCCAGCTCATCCTGCATATGCCCAGTGCCAGCCTGGGGCATTGGGTGAGGCTCGGACCTCTACACAACCCCTACACAACCGAACCTTACCTTCAGGGGATAATTTCTGCTCCCTCTGTAGCCTTTTTCTACTGCCTGAGCAGAACAAAAGTCAGATGGAACACGGGAAAATTTTAAACTGAATATTTGCGAATGAGTGCACAACCAGGGTGTTTTATTGTTCGGATTTGCTGTGTCTGAAATGAGATGTGGTTTGAAAGGTGGATCATTTTGGGTTTTCTTTATTTTGTGTTGTTCTGTAGGATGACACAGTAGTAATGATGTAATTGATACCATTAAATGCCCCAGTCAGGCAATGACTCAGCACTCTCATTATTGCAGAAAATAGATACTGGTTTTATTATGATCCTTATCAGTGCTGTGTCATATCCATAACCATATAAATTGTCTCAGTTAAAGAGAGTTAATTCTAGGGACAAGAATGACTGTATGAACTTTTGATTCTCTCTGCACTTTCCCCTACAGAGATGCACTTTATTTGCCATTCAGTACCTCTACCAGTGTGGAAATACTGTAGAAATACCCAGTATTAGGAAATACTCCCAAATCTTACACAGCAGTTTGCTTGAGCCTCTTCTATTCCATATACACCCTTGTAGAAAGATCCAGCTCATTTCCTAATTACTAAGCATTTCACACTGGATGGCAAATGACAGGCTTAAGCCCCAGTGGGATCATATGTGTCTGACCCACAAATAATTGTTTGACATCAGAAGGTTTATTATCTCCTAGCAGGAATGAGAAGCATATTTCTTAATAGGTTCCCCACCCTGGGCAGTGCAAGCCTGCCTTTGAAGAGTGTCTCTATGGTAATTGATGGTAATGAGCAGCAAGCCAAGGAGAAACACTGGGTCACCAGGTAGGAAGCCCCCCAAGAGATAATCTAATTACTCTCCAAAACAAATTACTTTCAACCAAAACAAATGACTTTCAATCACTCTGCAGTAGATAAGATCAGTGGAGGGAGCTCAAAGCTGATGACAGCTGGAGGCTGAGGCTTCACGAGTTTATGGATTGATCGCTTTTCTCTTTGGTCCGTTTTGTTGAATGACAATGGAGGGACAGAAAACTGGAGCCAAGGACTGAGCTCCCTTTCATTTCATTCAGATGAATGCGGAGGACCTGCCAACTCCGGGCTCTTTGCTGCGTGGATCTAAAATTGGAAAAGCTGTAGCCGGGCATGTTCCTGGCTGGAAGCAGGGCAAAGCTCTCTAGGAATAAATGTGCAGGCTGGGGGACTCGAGAATCCACTCACTGCGCACCATTGTGCCAGGAAGGGGAAAACATGACGTTGTTGCTTCTCTGTGCATGCACATGAGATGTGAGGCAAAGTGGAGCCTTCATTCTCATGAGGTCCTAATGGGACCAAAATGTAAATATTAAACTGATACTGTAATAATTTACTACCAGCAGTTGTTGCCAAATGTCTGACTGCTCCCGGTTTTTTCCATGGGAGGCAAAACTGGGCCTTAGCTCCTTTTCTTAACACAGTATTAAATACATTTTTCTGGTCATTGACTTCCTTTTATATATTAATATGTAAAGATTAATATTTCATATGGTGAAGTCAGACGGAAATACAAGCTCCCCATGTTCCTTCCACAATATTATGCAGTCAGTGGCACATCTGCCCAACTGAGTCCAAACCACTCTGATGGTGATATGTGTCCTGTTAGTCAAGAGAATGGAGAAAGGGCAAAAGCAGCTCTTCCACAGAGTGGGGCTGCAGTGGCAGCGATCAGCAGCTGTTTTTGTGGCAGGTTTATCTGCCAGAGACCTCTGATAAAGAGCAATAGAGAGGTCTCAGGAGGCCTCTGCTGTTGATTGAACCCTTGGTGGCCATGCAGGGCTATGCCCTGCTCCGGAAATATTCTGGAAGAGCTTAAATTCTGGATTAATTGGGGCAGTGTGTGTGTGTGTGTGTGTGTGTGTGTGTGACTGTCTTTACAATTCTCCTTGCAAAATGAGTGCCTGAATCCATAGATCCACGTTTCAGAGTATGTGAACTGCAGGCTGATCCATGTGAAAGAGGCACCAGGGCTCCACTTTCTCATCCTCAGCATTTTGGTCTGCTTGGCTCACTTCATGAATTGAGGTGTCCCTGACTCTGGCCATGCAAGGATCTTCCTGGTACCTCCAGTCATGGAAGAACCAGAGGCAATGTGGCTCTCACTTTTGGCCTGTAATGTTTAAGGAATTTTGTTTCCAGGAAACTGGGGAAAAAAAAAAAAAAAAAAAAATTGAAGACACATTTAACATAAAAACTATTCAGGATTAAAGATGGTAAAATAGAATCATTCTGACCATTAGATGTCTGATCACAGTTGTAAAACCATGTTAAAAAAAATCTTTTAAATCCATGTTAAAAAAAATCAAGTCAAGGTACATAAGACACAACAGCCAGATGGATGGGGGGTTTTACCTTCCATTTAATATTAGCCATGATGTCTAAATAGATAGATACTTTGTTATACTGCAGGTATTTCATTTTACTTTTCAGTGATGCTTCAGATTTTATCTCATGCTGGAACAATTTATTTAATGAATCTGAATTACTTTTGGAGCAAGACATCCATTACCTACTCCTTTTCTCCCTGGTCAGATGTGTAAAACTTAAGTAAACTTGAATTACTTTCTAAAGACCATCCAGGCTCTTTCCATGCTGATTTGTTCTGCTTCTCTTACTTTCAAATAGCCTTTTAATTGGCCATTAAACTAGGAAATTATGGCTGATTAGGATCAATCCAAATGCAACATTTTGGATAGACTGGCTATTTGGATACCATTCTTTTAGATCCTGTGTTACTTCTGCTTTGTCAAGTAAAGGTCACTTCTAGCTGCATTGGCAGGATGCTTCAGTGACCTTTGCCCTTCAGTTCTTGACCCCAAATGTCCCACAGCCACGTTTCGTGGCAGCAAAATGGGACTAGTTGCAACAAGGAACATCAGAGGAAGTTGCTCATTTTCCCAATTCATGGCAAATTGTTGTGCAGCTACTCCAAGGTTTCAGTTTAAGCTTCATTTCAGCTGAAAAATTACTTCCCATGACCTCCAAGTAGAAGAACAGCTTATTAATAATCTTCACCTCTTGCCTCTTGAGCAAAGTCACTGTAAAAAACTTCCTACGTGGCTATCCTACCACGCTCTTCAGGACTGATTTTGTGGGGATTGCCACTATATCAGGCTGAATAGGACCACCTGATTAATTCTGGCTCTCCAGATGTATTTGAACAGGACCACAGCTCTGAGTATGCACTCTTGCAACTTTGAAGCATTTGTGGTGTATCTTCTTTTACTGGCCCGCTCTCTGTCTGTTAAACGAGAAATATTTCCAATGAACCTGGAATTTGTCATAAAGACAACATTATTTCCTCAGTGACAAGAAAAGAGTACAGGTAAATGCTCCCAGCTTATCGTGTTTGACTGAGAAGTTGGGGATCCAGAATTATCCTTCCCAAAAAAGGTTTCCTCATGGTTTCCACAAACACATTCCATAAACAAAATCCAGGGGAATTCATTCCCTAGGTCAAGCTGGAAGTGAAAATACAATCTGTTGGCAAGGAACCAGCAATTATTCATTTCTGTTACAGGACGAAGGCTTGCTCAAAAGATAATAAAAAAACCAACTTCTGTTGGTTTAAGTATAAAATAAGATGCTGGAGAGTTACTGTACCAAATATTCTGCCATAAAATCAATAAGGCTTCTTCTCTACCGGAATTATAAAGGATTTCATAGCACACAGAAAAGATGGGGTGGATGAAGTATTTCCAAAATGTGCAATAACGACTTGCAGTGATGAAAAAAACTAAAAAACCCAAAAAATGCGTTTAGGCTATTTGAAGCTGATGGGAATTTTGTGGGCTCTAGAGCAGACTTAATCAGAAGGGATCATTTGACTGTGAAAGCCTCAAGTCAATTCCAGGCTAAGCATTGCTCCCCAGAATGCACTGGCTGATAGCAATGGTTGAGAAAGCGTTAGATAACAGAATGGTGAGAGATATTTGAAATTAGTTGCCTGACTGTGTTCACTGGAAGGGACCAGCAGCAACACACACAGCCAGAAATGACAGTGGCAACAGTCCCTCCAGCACGTCCACCTTTTATCAGCCGGGCAGTTCTAGAAGCGGAGCCCCTCCGGAAGTTCGGATCCTTTGGAAAATCTTGAAGTATCTGATGCATTTGGATCCTACAGATTCACTGGAGACTGTCCCGCTTGTGATATCAGGGGGGAGCCTCCATGAATGCTCGTCCCACGGGATGACATCCTGTCAGTGGGCGCGCGCAGCGGGAGCTGTGGAATCTCAGTTCTGCGCTCATTCACAGCCTGGGGAGAAATATTGTCACCTCTCTGCCTCTTGGATTGCAGAAGCAGCTGGGAAACAGAGCAGTCCCCTGACATATGGTGGAGTAACCTCTCCTTCTTAGGCAGGTTTTCTAACTTGTGCTGTGCTGATAAGGCTCTTTATAGAACAACCTCGTGCTCGAATAACTGCGTGTCTCGGGGTCCTGTGTCTTCCCTTCTGCCTTCCCTCATTTGCCTGCCATACTCTTCTCTACCAGAAGCAGGAGAAAGGGCTGGACTGTCCTGCTGGCCCCCTGCCACGGGTAAAATAAAGCCTTTCTTTTCTCTGTCACTTCTGGGATGACATGCAGGAACTGCAGCAGAAATCAGAAACCAAAGGCATTAGCACTTACATCTCCAGCTCTGCCTGGAGCCTTACTTCCCTCCGAGTATTCCCAGCCTCTGTAATTCTCCCACTGCTGACTTCAGATAAAAGGGGGAAACACCTACCGATCTCCTCTCAAAAGTAACATTGGATCACACTCACGTAACCCCTGCAACTAAATCTGCAGGAGATCCCAAAGATACCCCAAAGGAAGCAGAAAATCTTCAAAGTTTCTGTGATGTTTTCCTCTTCCTGCAACGATTTACACAACTAAAGCTTTCACCGTGATATCCTGAAGATATTTTATAATTGTGAAAATTTCTCTCCGTCCCAAACACATTTAGTTCCTCACATTTTGACCCTCACTCAGTCTTGAGTGACACACCTATGTAATTTTTCCTTTGATCTCCACCAAAAGGTAACCTGCCATGACCACCTTCTACTCATGAGTGGCTTCATGCCCTATTTCTAACCATTATTTTGTGGCCACCTTCTTAGGTTTCCTTTCTGTTGGTTCCAATGATGTTGCTGTCCCGTGAGGCAGAAGCCCTCTGTTACCTTTATGGCATGTTCCAGGATCTCTGGATGTTTGGCTTTTAAACATAGGCAATTATGTTCTTACAAAGCACATTCACTTCAGCTGCATTATTACAGAAAGCTGAACTTCCTGTTCTGCAGAAATCACATTGGGGCACTGAAAGGTGCAGTGGAAATAAATGATTCATTACAACAGGTGAAAATGCTTTTGCAATTGTGTACTGTTTGGTCAGGAGGTATTTTTGGTCCATCAGACTTTCCTCTGGGCTTTTTGGTTGTTTTTCCTATCCTCATAGAAGCAGAAAGTCCTACACTACCAGTTTTCCTTGTTTCAGGCTCTGTTTCTATAGGGGGCTGGTCCAGCACTGGAAGTGATGGTGTGATTTACCCTATAATACATCTGTTCTGCAAATACGTTGTTTTTCTGCAAATACATTTGTAGGAACGTGCAAAGACATGTCTTTTTATTGAACTTCGGTAAAAGATGCCCATAAATGATAAAGTTCAGTGGCACAGACAGGAACTGAAATGAAAATCATATGTTGCAACTCTTGTTTTTTGAAAACAGGGACATTCATTAGCCCATTTATCTCTAGCTAAAAACAAGGTACTGAATCTGAGTTAATAATCTAGACATTTTTTTTAAGGAGGCAATAAAGAAGTGAACATTTCTAGAGCATATTTAACCCATATCTTTTCAGCAGCTGCTTTGCCATAGGAATGGTACTGTTCAGGCCAGTTAAGTGCTTGCAGGCACTTACCTCTGTCAGGGACTACAGAGGAACTTGGACAAATTATTTAGATTGAAACCTCACTCTAACAAAGAGGCAATTCAAAAAAATCGGTTAAGTGCTTCATTTTCATTTAAATTTGATTACACATGAACCTTTAAATATCAGTCCATGTAACATCACAACAGCAACAATGAAACTAATTTTTAAAAGCTCTCCATCAATCGTTGGGAAATTCTCCTTTACAGCCAGCTTTTTCACTGATTTGAAATATCATTTGATGCAAGTAATTTGTCCTTTCTGCCTCAGGTTTTGATCTTCACAGAGATGAATAAACCAGTTGCAAACATCAGCTCCTTGCTGCATGAAAGAAGCTCGACTTCCTGAAGAAGAAAGTGAAAACTTGTGATTATTATTCACACTGTAGTCTAGCAGAAGTAGTAATCATACAATAGCTTCTATTCACTGAGATGCACAACAAAACGAACTAAAAAGCCTTTCAGATTAATTTCAGACCATAACCTCTGTGTGTGTGTGTGTGTGGTGGGTGCTGGATACCTTGAAGAATGCCTGTGTAGCCAGGATGAGTTACATGCACAACTGCTGTGGGGCCCAGGGTTGCAGGGCAGTAACTGCCTTTGTAGCAGCCATGTAATAACACTGCAGAATTCTGTAGGGGGAAAAAAGAATTTGGGACTTGGATGACTTGGTATTATTTACTGGGCTTATAATATTGTGAACTTCTGTCATGTATGAAAGGCTAGAATTTCTCAAATCAGCCCAGGACTTGGAGGATCCAGCAGAAGACACTCGAATGAGAAGTGGTCTTGACCTTTATTAATTATTCATCAACCATGGAGAGCAAACTGGGCTTCTTTTTGGGTGTCTCAAGCTGACCACCAGAAACACCCAAAACTTATCAAAAGCAGCAGTTGCTTTTGAAATGATTGGTGAGATACAATCCCTGGTTCCACTGAGTTTGTGATGCAAGACCCTGATCATTCAAACTCTGATCAGTGTCATTCACTTAAATACCTCTTAAGCTGCACATGATGATGAGTGCAAGACACCATCCTGCAAGCCTCTGTGTTTTTGCATGATCTTATCTCTGTACGCATCCTCACTGAGCTGAGACTGCTCATAAAGGAAAGCTATTTGTGTGAGCGTTTACAGGAGATGCAAGTGGAAAGGGACAAAAGGATGAAAATGAACAAGTAGCAAAATATAAAAGCAGTATGTGGAAGCTGAATGAAATGTCATTGTTTCAGGGATGTTGCTGGGGACCTGGGGTTAAGTCTTGCTTAACTGTTATTTAATGGGTCTTGGGGGGTAAGGATTTTTTTTGTCTTTATGAAATTACTCATTTTCTCTTCAGAGATCCGAGAAAATTCCTGTAATGCTGAGTTTGGATGGACAGCAGAGAAGCCAGCAGCAATCCCCTTAAATTTCCCTAAGATGCAAAATGGGTGGCAAACCCCAAAATGTGTGTGTTTGCTTCTTCCATCTCCCCTGGGGCACTCTCTCGGAGGAGCCCACGTGGAAAAAGATCCGCGGTCAGAAAAAGAAGAAAAAAAAAAATCTCTTTGAAGCTTAGATCGGGAGACGCATTTTTACTACACACAGGAGTGGTTTTTAACCCAAGTCTCTTTGTGGAATTGGGGACCAATAGGAGTTGGAGAGCCCCCCCAGGCAGCGGCTCCCCCGAGGAGAGGCAGCCGCATCCAAGGGGCCAGGCTCCATCTAGTGACACAGCCGGGGATGGCCGGGCGGCAATACAGCCCGGAGCAGCTCCGGGACACCCAGAGCCGCCCGTACCTGGCCGTACCGAGCCGTGCAGGGCCGTACCGGGCCGTCCCAGGCTGTGCCCCGCCGGCTGCGGGTCACCGGGAGCGGCGGTCCCGCTCCCCCAGCGCTCGTCCCCTGCCCGGAGAAGTGACCCCAGGGTTTAGGAAGCAGCTCTTTGATTTCTAAAAGGGGAAATACAGGACGGGCAATGGGGAGGGCAGGCGCTGAGCCTCGGCGGGGAGCGGGGCAGCCTCACCCCGGGCTGGCCCCCGTCGCCGCTGGGTGGGCTGGGATGTTACACACGCCCACCCAACCCTGGACCCCTTCCCGGCGCCCACATCAGGGCAGGGGCTGCCTGATCTGCAGCCGAGACCGCGGGGTCCAGCCCGGCCCGACGGGGAGATGCGTGCGCGGCCGGAGAGACTCGAAGGAGCGGAAAGCCCGAGGTCGCGACTTCAGGGTGTCCCCCTGCGACATGATGTCACCCGATCAATATTTTCGGGGGGAGTGACCGATCCGCTATGAAATGGGCTCTATATTGGACGCGGCCGGATCGATCGGGCTGATAACGGGAGAGCTATAAAAGGCCCAGAGGGGGCGGCTTCGCCCGCGCTACAAGCCCCGAGGCGCGGCCAACGCGCAGCAGCCGCCGGGACTCCGCTCCATCCCCGCCTCTCCGTGCCCACCAAACACTGCCTCTCCGAGCTATCACCGCCTCGCCGTGCCCATCACCATCGCTCCGTGCCCATCGCCATCGCTCCGTGCCCAGGCCAGTCGGCCCGTCCCCCGCTCGCCCCCGGGATGGGCTGTCCCCCCGCCGCCCTGGCGCTGCTGGGTCTCGCCGCCGCCTGTGCCGCGGTGCCGCTGCCGCTGCCCGACGCCGGCCCGCACGTCAACTACGGCTGGGGGGAACCCATCCGGCTGCGGCACCTCTACACCGCCAGCAAGCACGGGCTCTTCAGCTGCTTCCTCCGCATCGGCGGCGACGGCAGGGTGGATGCGGCCGGGAGCCAGAGCGCGCAGAGTGAGTACCGGGAACGGGGATGCCATGGGGTGGGACGGGACGGGGCTCCGCGGGGTTAACGCCGCTGTGCCTCTTTCCGCCAGGTCTGCTGGAGATCCGCGCCGTGGCCGTGCGCACCGTGGCCATCAAGGGCGTGCGGAGCTCCCGGTACCTCTGCATGGACGAGGAGGGGCGGCTGCACGGGCAGGTGAGCGCCTTTCTCAACAAGTCTCCTCTCCCGAGGGAGATTTCCAGGATTTCCACTCTGAAACAGCCGGCCAGGCCGAAGACATCGCGTGCTTTTTGCAGTTAATAGCGGGTTGACAAAGCTTTCAGGTGTTCATCACCCACCCCGCTTCTCCCCTTATCCTCCTTTTCTCCCTAGGACCCGTGATTCTTCTCACTGTGGAAGTTATTAGAAGGCAGCAAGGAAACACCATATAGAAAGTAAAGTTTTGCATGTTCCCCTGCCAAAATATACAGAAAATACAGCCCAGGGGAAAACCTTTTTTTAGGTTTAAAAAGTCTATTCAGTGGGAGGCTGAGATTCCACTGCAGAAATAGATGAAGTCGCGCCATGGAATAGGAATAGTTTCTCGCTGTTCAGGTCATGTATTCTGAAAAAAAAAAAAAAAAAAAACAAACGAGATTACTCCTTTGACAGCTGGCTGACAGGCACATAAGCCCCAGGAGCACAGACTTGCCGTCCTTTAAGTAGTTCCAAAGTGAAACAGGATTTCGAGGTGAGGGGGAAAGGGATGCTTTGCCACTGCCTCATTTCTGCCCTGCTGTAACACCGCACCTGTGGGGCTCCAAGAGGATGAGGGGTTAAGTGACCCACTGACACCGTAGGTCATGCTTTTTCACTGGGTATATCAACCATTCATGGGTATAAACTCATTTTTAAAGGCACGTGGATACGTTGCCAACTCTAGAAATTGAAGGGGTAAGGTTCACATTCGGTCTGTACAGAAGCTGGAGTTTCAGAGAGTGATAGCTTTTCATTGTGCCACAGTAAAGATACACCTCGATTCTGCTTTGATTACTCCAGCAAAATTTCTGCTGATTTCCATCAGGCAAGGACTTGGCCCATTCTCAAAGCCCGCAGTATCTTTAATAAGAGCAATACTGATGTTTCTGGATGTGGATATAACATAGAATTGAGCCTTTCTTCCTGCATCTCCTTGCTTTTCTGGGGCTCGAATCAATCGATGCCTTGATAAGGTGCACAGGTTCAGATGATATGGTGGGTCAATTATTAGCTTAATGTTTTAATGTATATCCAAAACAAAATGACCAATGAAACCAAAGCAGAGCCTGGGTCCTGCTCCCCTTGGAGCTGCAGCTGGACTTCAGCAAACAAAATTTTAAAACAGTTTTTCTATAACACCCTTTTGAAGGCATATATTATACCTTGACTGGTGTAAGAGTATTAAATGCAGGTCATTTTGTCTTTTTTTTCTGAAAATACAGCAGCGTATAGCCACACATCTATATGTTGTGGACACCTGCTGTCACCTCTGTGCTCACAGCCCAGCTAGGCAGCTCTGCAGGCAAGTCTTTTCCTTATCAGCTCAGGAGTGGAAGAACGAAAGGGCAAACACGGTGTCTGGGGACAGAACCTGCGCTCCTGAAACGTGCCCTTTTTGAACACTGAAAAAACTGATGACTAGGATTGATTTTTTTTTTTTTTTGTACGTGCTTTGTGCTGCAGTCAGTAGTTTAGGGGAAAGGGTGTACCTGGCTGAATATACTGACTTTCTACAAATGCCTCCTATAAAAAAAAAAATAATTATCTAGAATTACTTAAAGTGTATTTGGTACTGGTTTCAAAAATACACTAGAGACAATGGCAGTGAAATGAGGAGGGAATTGCATAGTTGAGACGTGGGGGCTCAATCAATATCTGTTGTTTGTAGTGTGCACTTGCTCATTGTAATGTGCACTTCTTGAGCAAGCAGCTCTTTTATTTCATCATCCTTGTCAGTGAGGCTGAGCACTCACAGAAATAAAGGCAGCTAAGAATTCAGCCATAAATCTGGGTCATATACACACATTTTTCTGAGATATAATGTGCGTAGAAGGGTGAATATTGCAGAATTTTGCTTGGAGAAAACGTATTTTTCAAAATTACTCAATCTGTTTTTAAAATGCTTTTAAAAGACAACCAAGTGCACATGCTTACTTGTACTCCACATTACTGGGGCTGTTTGAGAAAGGCCTGAAAGTATCAAATGTGCTCTCTATTCAGACAGGCAGAACATTCATGTAAGGACACTTCTATCACTGCAGACTGAGACATAATCAGCAATTCTCTTTTATTGACCACAAGTTCAATCACCTGCAGTGGCTGAGCCTGAAATAGCACCAGAGTTGTAAGAAATGCAGTGCTTGTGTAAGAATCTGGAGAGGTCTGACCTGCTGATACAAAATCCTAATACACATTTATTATATCTTATTTACATACATGTATTACAGATATATAATATCTGCACAGGCTACTGCAAATGTAATTCTACAAATTTGTGCCTAAAAAATTACATTCTTCTATACAAAATCTTAGCTCGTGCTGCTGTTAATCTGACAGTTCTCACTGTAATGCGAAAATGACACTTTGTAAAGGGGTCTTTTGCAATTGCAGTAAATTCTGAGTGCAAAAAAAAATAATGGCAATCACCTTTTAGCATTGTTTTACTGACTGGCCTTTCTACAGATGTGATTCTGAAGCCCTTATATGGGCAAATCTCTAATGGAGCTGGAGTTCTATACCTGAGGATTGTTGGATTAGCTCTCATGATCGCAGTTAAGTACTGTCAGCAATTAAGGACAGGTAATCTAGAGACCAGTTAATCCAAGATTCTTTTTCCCAGTGCTCAGGACAGGCCAAGTGTGGTGTCTGTGGAGAAGCACACATCCAGGATTCTTTGCTTATTTAATGTGATGGACGTGCAGTAACTTCAGAAGTTCTGGATTAGGTCTTTAAGCTGGTTTTGTAGCTCAAAACGCATTGAATGTGCAAAGTGGTTATCTCTGGCAGAATAGAGTAGAATAGAACAGAGTATTTGAGTTGAAAGGGCAGTGCAGATATCAGCTCACCAGCATGGATTCAGTGGGGTCTGCAAGGTGCAGTGAATCAGGATACTTGGGACAAGCCAGAGGGACACTCCCTCTGAGAGCAGAGGTTGCACCAAAAGTTTATATTGTGGTTGAATACAATGAGTCTGGTGGGCATATTTGTAATTCTCTTTACTCCTTGCTGTTCAGCTCAGGTATTCCACTGAGGATTGTTCCTTTGAGGAGGAGATTCGCCCCGACGGCTACAACGTGTACAGATCCAAAAAGCACGGAATGTCGGTGTCTTTGAGTAGCGCCAAGCAAAGACAGCAGTTCAAGGGAAAAGATTTTCTTCCGCTGTCTCACTTCTTACCGATGATCAACACAGTGCCTGTGGAGTCCACAGACTTTGGGGAGTACGGTGATTACAGCCAGGCCTTTGAGCCAGAGGTGTATTCCTCGCCTCTGGAAACGGACAGCATGGACCCCTTTGGCATCACCTCCAAACTGTCACCGGTGAAGAGCCCCAGCTTTCAGAAGTGACTCTGATCACACACACATTTTTACAGAAATGTTGCAGAGTACTTTTTTTTAGCTTTTCGTGTAGTAATATTTGGGACTTTTTTGTACGGGGCCAGCCTTTTCCTTGCAACGTGTTGTTCCTGTAAGAGATGAGTGCCGAGAGGCTGTTCTGTAGCGTAAACAATTGTTTATCCATAGTTTTGTTTGGAAAAGAAGAGCTGAATGAGAGAAGCTTAGCAGCTTCATCAGAGTTCCTCCATTACCAGGGTGATGATAAAATAACTACGATTTTCCTACAGCAGCTTCATTTCCAAATATGTTCCCCCGTTATTTCTGCTCACAGGGGCAAGCGCAGAAAACTTTTTCCTCCTCAGAGGCCTTAAAGACAAACATTTGGAACAAAACACAATTAAGGAAAACCTAGCAGATGCAATTACGTGGACTAGAATTAATGCTGTTTCTTGAAAGGCTGCTGACAATGTTCTGGGAAAAACTTTCTATTGAAAGCATACTATTGTAAAAAATACCCCAAATCTGCTTGTATATTGTGCTTTTCCTTCCCTTAGGAAATAAGGGAAGAAAGGGGGAAAATTTCTCCCTTTCCTTATTGCTAAAATGTAGTTTGGAAAACCTGATCTTTGATTCCTTTTGTAGGCTAATTTATGTTCTCTGTGGCATCAGCTTCATCCAGCAGAGAGTTCCCATTAAAATTAGTGAGAATTCAGTGTGTGGTTGGATGGAAGAGCGCACAGAACTAGCATTTGTGTTCACCAGGCAGGGAATGAGCAGTTCCAATTAGTGTTTAAATTAAAATTCTGTTGTATATAAGCATGTATGTTGTTAGCAAATGGAGAAAAACACTGGAAAAGGATAATGTATAGGTCACATCAACTGCAAAATAAGTTTTTTGTGCTTAACCTTTAACCATCAGCAATTCTTTCAAGTCACTTCCAGGCTTGATTCAGCATCCCTGGGAATCCGTGGAGAGACAATTTAGTGACTTAAATGCTGCAGAGGTGGGCCTGCTGTGCCACTGCAGGAATGTCTCATGGCCAAGACATAGATGTCTGATGTCTTCAGTTCTGTTCTCCCTTTGAGGTGAAGGAATAACCAGGGTGAAAACAAAGAAAAAAATCCCCCCCCAAAAGTTAGAAGATGTTTCAGGGATTCTACTTCTTTCCAAAGGTTCATTTATTAGAGATTTCTGTCCAAAAAAAAGCTCTGCTGGAAATACTGGTGTTCTTCTGACCTAGCACTTCATTGCCAATGCAATATTTATAATTAATTTATTGAGTACATACATCTGTTTATTTTGTTACTGTTATTTATGCTCAAAATTCTATTTATATACTCCTGAAAGTGCGTTTGTTTTTTTTTAGTTGTAACAAATCTCGCCAAGTTTTGTAATCATGAAATTTTAGCAGACAATAGCTTTTTAAATTTCTGTGCATTATCAGTAGTCATAATGTGTACATTTGCAATTAAAAAAAAAAATCATCTTCAACACTGAAATCTTGGTGACTCTTTTGTCATCCCCTTAGTCTTGAGACTGCAAAGAGCTTCAGCAAACTATGGCATCTGTCTTTGCAGCAACCACATGAAGTCAGAATCCCTTGGGAAGGTGAATAGACAAGGGCATGGACAGACGAAGGGATTTTCCCAAAGTTAGGCAGCACTGCCAAGGCCACCACTAAACCACGTCCCTAAGTGCCACATCCACGGGTCTTTTAAATTCCTCCAGGGGTGGGGAATTTCAACCACTGCAAATCCCGTGGATGGAAGGCTGCTCCCTTTCAAAAGTGGGAACACTCACCAGGGCAGCCAGGGAGAAAACTGGTTATTTTTGCCTGAAAAACGTGTCAGTTTCTGGCAGGAAAAGAGACTGAATGCTTGTGTTTTTAGATGCTGTGAGTCACAGGAACTGCAGGTTTCTTGGCTGGCGAACATCTCCCATGCTGTTTCCCCTTTATGCTGAGCCACAGCCACACATCCGGGTGGTTCCCACTCCTCGTATATCAGGAGACCTACCCCTGATTTTCAGTTGTTTTATAAAGTTGGTCAACAGAGAATTCCACTTTTACTGTTCTGCTAAAAAAAAAATTTGCACAGATTTGAATGGGAAATAAAGGAGTTCAGAGGGTGTACTGTATAATTTCACCAGTGAGAGATTCTTAAGTAGATACAACGTTGTGAATGTTGCTCAAGGGTGCAAAGACAAACAACCTTAAATTTGCAAGCAGCATCTTGAGCTCTCTGGTGACTGTTTGCTGACACCTTTGGTTTAACATCTTCCACCAGCAGCACAGTGTTTCTTACTGCAGCAGCATGGTTGGTTCAATATTTATTCAGACAGAGGGAAGAAGGCCAAGAGCTGAATTACCCACACCACTTCCTGGAGCACTTCAGCTTTCCTTGGAGTTTTCCCATCCAAGCTCTGACCAAACCTGGCTTCTTTGCTTATAAAATCTGACAAAATCACAGCTTGAGGTGAAAGGAAAATGCTTTCCCTACATCTGACACCTGACTGGGGCAGGAATTCGGTGTGCAAAACCTCCAAACGCCACTGCCTTTGGATCTGTGGGAATGTAAACACCACCACCACTGTTCCAATATAGGTCCTGGTCGATGATAGTTTCTCAAAGACAGTAGGACAACTGCGGTGCTTTCATTTGCAATGGTACATTTTACAGCCCCCAAAAGGGTTTTTTAAAGGTCGGGTGTCAAATGTCTCCTTGTGAAGTCTCAGTTGGAAGCTATGATGTGCAAATACGAGTCATTAGAGCAATGGGAAGGCTGTAGGGAAGGAGATACTTGGGCATCTTCATTTCCACTTGGAGGAAGTGTAAAAACCTATAAATCCTTTATTCAAGAGTCACAGCGTCCACTTTACCTCTGCTCAAAGCGCTGAAACCCTGTTGGTGGAAAATTCGGGGCCACTCTTTCTAC
>NW_020956185.1:434489-436492 GCF_003031625.1 Empidonax traillii | reverse complement strand
GATGTGCAAATACGAGTCATTAGAGCAATGGGAAGGCTGTAGGGAAGGAGATACTTGGGCATCTTCATTTCCACTTGGAGGAAGTGTAAAAACCTATAAATCCTTTATTCAAGAGTCACAGCGTCCACTTTACCTCTGCTCAAAGCGCTGAAACCCTGTTGGTGGAAAATTCGGGGCCACTCTTTCTACCCTGCCAGTGTGCTGATCGGAGTGCAAAAGGATAAATTAAATAAGTGTTCTCTCTTTCCTCAAAGATACACATAAGCCAACCATCCTTGGGCAGCGGTGAAAGCAGAGACATATTTCACTTGAAAGCGAACGGAAGTAAAAAAAAGGGCATCATTAGGATCCTGATTTTGGGGTGAATGTGTGGCAGTTTAGGGACACAGTAAGTTTATCAGGAGCTGTGTTGGATGAGACTGATCACTTAAGGCGTGCAAGGATGCCCCCAAATGAGGTTGATGTCTTGCAGTCTTCTTGCTAGGACACGATTATATTTTCAGTGTTTTCCATCAATCTTA
Organism: Empidonax traillii; assembly: GCF_003031625.1. NCBI lineage: Eukaryota > Metazoa > Chordata > Aves > Passeriformes > Tyrannidae > Empidonax > Empidonax traillii. Next base: position 435,971 of record NW_020956185.1, on the reverse strand, counting down.
CAATGTATTGAGATCAAATAACTGGGGTTTTTTTTTCCATTAATTTCCAAAGTAACATTTAAATTGTAGGAGTTAGTTAGAAACCCCTGAGGACACCTTGTATTTCCACTGCCATCTGTGACCAGCATGTGAATGTCTGGTTGTAGAGCAGGTAGGTGTTCACACCTGGCAAACCTTCAGTGATTTCATGTGAGATCCAGTCACATGAAATGTGTCCAGTCACATGAAACACTTTCATGCCAAAAACAAGCTGGACATCTGTTCTTTATAAATCATCATTGCCTGCTGTGATGAAGAACTTTTAATGAACTGTGATTTCTGCACCTGCTGAACTAAACCTTTAGTAGCATGACTTTATTTTCACTCTAATGTAGTTTTGGGGAGGGGTGGGTGTTATATTGATCTCTGGATTTTGTAGTTGACTTTTCAAGTCCTCTGCCCTCCTGTGCCTGATTTGGAAGAGAACAGACTCCAGACTGGCAGAATACTGTGGTGTGCCCATAGCCAAATTTTCATTAAGTATTTAGAAAACAACCACATGAATCAGCATTAATATACTTATAAATAGCTGTGTTTCCTTTGACCAATGTTGATCTGTAATAATAAATAAGAGATGTAACAGAGCAGCCTAGAATGACACACTGCAGTTTGGATTGGGTATTTACATAAAAAATATTTACATTTTAGAATCATGGAATGGTTTGGGTTGGAAGGGAACTGAAAGATCATCTCTTTCCAACTCTCCTGCCATGGGCAGTGACACCTTCCACTAGACCAGGTTGCTCCAAGCCCTGTCCAACCTCAATACTTCCAGGGATGGGGCAGCCAGAGCTCCTCTGGGCAACAGCTTAATGGCGGCAGAAGGTTCTCAAATGAAGTTTCTAAGCCAGGTTTGGGTCACCTGTGATCACTAAAGCTGGGTAGTGTTACTGCAAGGTGATGCCAAAGCTTTCACGTGAAGTTGAGGTCTGTGACACTTCTTCACTGGGCAACCTGTGCCAACGCCTCCCCCCCCACTCACAGGCAGGAATTTCAGGCACCAAAAATAGGCAAAAATCAGAGACGTCAGCATGCTGTGAGAGAGATGTGCATGGGGTGGTCAACTGGGAGATCACTTCTGAAGTGTGTCCTTAAGTAATACATTTGCCTCAGTCATCGTGTTTTTGTCTACTGTGATCATTTACCCACGTGATTTGGTTTGCAAATGCCTATTACTTCCACGTCTTCTCCCCTACCATCATTTTTGACAGCTGGACTCCTCTTGCTGTGGTGTGCCAATATCCTGGGATATGCACTTCCCACGTTTGCGGTGATTAAATGCTACTTCTTCCCTGCCAACGCCAAAGTGACTTCGAGTAACGAGAGAATGCTAGTTATTAAACAGTTAAATGAAAACTGGGCATGTAAACTGAACGACTGCTGTAAAATACATAAGCTAATATCTGACTGTAGTTTTTGGGGATGGTCCTGTGCCGGGGGCGG
>NW_020956185.1:432490-434468 GCF_003031625.1 Empidonax traillii | reverse complement strand
GATGTGCAAATACGAGTCATTAGAGCAATGGGAAGGCTGTAGGGAAGGAGATACTTGGGCATCTTCATTTCCACTTGGAGGAAGTGTAAAAACCTATAAATCCTTTATTCAAGAGTCACAGCGTCCACTTTACCTCTGCTCAAAGCGCTGAAACCCTGTTGGTGGAAAATTCGGGGCCACTCTTTCTACTCTGCCAGTGTGCTGATTGGAGTGCAACAGGATAAATTAGATAAGTGTTCTCTCTTTCCTCAAAGATACACATAAGCCAACCATCCTTGGGCAGCGGTGAAAGCAGAGACACATTTCACTTGAAAGTGAACGGAAGTAAAAAAAAGGCATCATTAGGATCCTGATTTTGGGGTGAATGTGTGGCAGTTTAGGGACACAGTAAGTTTATCAGGAGCTGTGTTGGATGAGACTGATCACTTAAGGCGTGCAAGGATGCCCCCAAATGAGGTTGATGTCTTGCAGTCTTCTTGCTAGGACACGATTATATTTTCAGTGTTTTTCATCAATCTTACAATGTACTGAGATCAAATAACTGGGTTTTTTTTTTCCATTAATTTCCAAAGTAACATTTAAATTGTAGGAGTTAGTTAGAAACCCCTGAGGACACCTTGTATTTCCACTGCCATCTGTGACCAGCATGTGAATGTCTGGTTGTAGAGCAGATAGGTGTTCACACCTGGCAAACCTTCAGTGATTTCATGTGAGATCCAGTCACATGAAATGTGTCCAGTCACATGAAACACTTTCATGCCAAAAACAAGCGGGACATCTGTTCTTTATAAATCATCATTGCCTGCTGTGATGAAGAACTTTTAATGAACTGTGATTTCTGCACCTGCTGAACTAAACCTTTAGTAGCATGACTTTATTTTCACTCTAATGCAGTTTTGGGGAGGGATGGGTGTTATATTGATCTCTGGATTTTGTAGTTGACTTTTCAAGTCCTCTGCCCTCCTGTGTCTGATTTGGAAGAGAACAGACTCCAGACTGGCAGAATACTGTGGTGTGCCCATAGCCACATTTTCATGAATTCATGTGGTTAGAAAATAACCACATGAATCAGCATTAATATACTTATAAATAGCTGTGTTTCCTTTGACCAATGTTGATCTGTAATAATAAATAAGAGATGTAACAGAGCAGCCTAGAATGACACACTGCAGTTTGGATTGGGTATTTACATAAAAAATATTTACATTTTAGAATCATGGAATGGTTTGGGTTGGAAGGGAACTGAAAGATCATCTCTTTCCAACTCTCCTGCCATGGGCAGCAACACCTTCCACTAGACCAAGTTGCTCCAAGCCCTGTCCAACCTCAACACTTCCAGGGATGGGGCAGCCAGAGCTCCTCTGGGCAACAGCTTAATGGTGGCAGAAGGTTCTCAAATGAAGTTTCTAAGCCAGGTTTGGGTCACCTGTGATCACTAAAGCTGGGTAGTGTTACTGCAATGTGATGCCAAAGCTTTCACGTGAAGTTGAGGGCTGTGACACTTCTTCACTGGGCAACCTGTGCCAACGCCTCCCCCCCCACTCACAGGCAGGAATTTCAGGCACCAAAAATAGGCAAAAATCAGAGACGTCAGCATGCTGTGAGAGAGATGTGCATGGGTTGGTCAACTGGGAGATCACTTCTGAAGTGTGTCCTTAAGTAATACATTTGCCTCAGTCATCGTGTTTTTGTCTACTGTGATCATTACCCACGTGATTTGGTTTGCAAATGCCTATTACTTCCACGTCTCCTCCCCTACCATCATTTTTGACAGTTGGACTCCTCTTCCTGTGGTGTGCCAATATCCTGGGATATGCACTTCCCACGTTTGCGGTGATTAAATGCTACTTCTTCCCTGCCAACGCCAAAGTGACTTCGAGTAACGAGAGAATGCTAGTTATTAAACAGCTAAATGAAAACTGGGCATGTAAACTGAACGACTGGTGTAAAATACATAAGCTAGTATCTGACTGTAGTT
>NW_020956185.1:422675-431466 GCF_003031625.1 Empidonax traillii | reverse complement strand
GGGCGCTGGATCCCAGCCGGATGCCAGCGGGCTCCCTGGAGGCAGTGGGCACAGCGCCAAGGCCGGCAGGGAGCTCAGGGAGCGTTTGGATGATACTCTCGGGCACAGGGTGGGATTTTGGGGGTGTCCCGTGCAGGGCCGAGGCTTGGGCTCGGTGATCCTTGTGGGTCCCTTTCCAGCTCGGCGTGTTCCGTGATTCCGGGGTCTGGGCGCTTCCAGTGGGAACACTCCCCGGAGGGGGGGGGGGGCGGGGAGGGTGATCCTGGTGGGAGCACAGAGCTGGAGCCTTGTTCTTGGCGGGCTGGGATGGGCTTGGCTGGGAATATTAGAGGGCGAATGATTGTGGCTTCACCTGGACAGGGTGGAGCGATGGTGGCCCAGCATTTGGGTGACAGCAAGTGATCCAGTGCCACTGGATGGAAAGCTTGGGAAAGGGCCTGGAGCTGAACACAGTGTGGCAGCAGGGCCGGGGCAGTGACCGCCCCCCTGACTGGGCACTGCTGAGGCCCCTCCTTGAACCCTGGGGTCAGTTTTGGGCCCCTCGAGACAAGAAAGACATTGAGGGGGCTGGAGGGTGTCCATGCCTGAGCTCGATAGGAGAGCAGGAGATTAAAGGAACCACACTTCTGCCTTCCCAGGTTCCACGGTGAGGGGTATCAGGAGGGATATGCTGAAGGCAGCCACATTGGGATTGCTGAGGGAAGGAGGTACGGGTCGCTGCACGGTGCCAAGATCGGGTCGGAGGTAAATGGGAAAATCTTCACGATTGCAGTGCCTTTGTCATTAGAGAATTACTGTAACACAGAAACTGCTGGGCAAGGCCTGAAGCCATCAGTCTGAGGTGACACTGCCTTGTAGGTGTCCAGGAGGGCCCATAAAACTAGTTTATAGGTGATACTTTGATTTGGAGAGTTGAGTACGTGTGTTTACGTTTTCTAAGCTTCTTTGCTGTTTGGAACTTCGCTGGGGCTTTTTTTCCTGAAAGGGTAAGAAGAAACAAATAAATTCAAACAGGCTTGCTCAGGAAAACATTACGAACTGTGCATTTATTTTTGTTTATCAAAATTGTGGCTAAAGGCCCCCCCATACCACCTCATGTGGCTCAACACAGGCAAAAACATGGAATCTTGAGGCACTTTGGATGGGGAATCATGAAGGGGTGATTCTGTGATTCCTGAGTCAGTAACCATTCCTAGAAATGCCAGGGCTGGAGAGTGATGCTGAGGCACCCCAACTTGTCCCATATATCCAGCTCCAGTTTGTCACAGCACAGTGCTGTGAAATTGTAGTTCCAAGTTTTTTTGGACCTGAGAATTTTTGCAGTTCTGCTGGGAACCTGTAGCGAACTTTTCATGGCAGGCCCCATTCCGAGCACAGCACCACCAATCTAAATCTGTTGGATCTGTTGAAGAGCTCTGGGTAATTTGGCCATTTGCCCTTTTGGTGCTTTCAGGTGTCAGGAAGTCGATTGCCTGCAGAAGGGACAGTGGCAATGGCATTAATCCGTTTTGTTATGAAAAAAGTAAACTCCAATCAGAAAGAATGGCCATCACAAAATTTTGGGTTGGATTTGGGCGTGGTACAGAGTGGTGCAGCGATTAGATATTTTTCCCATTTACACTGCAATGATGTAGTTCCATCATTGCACGAAGAGACGTTCAACAGGAGTCTCCAAAGCTCGATAGTTTTATACAAAATGGTCCCAGACAGGCCGTAATAGAGAAGTGCTCTAATCTGCTTATATTGGGAAAGCTCCAGAGGGCAGTAGGATTATACAGTTAAATGAGAGGGTGACTTGGGTAACCTTAGACCTGTCAGCCTGTTTTGTGTCTTTTGTGTCTTTGGTGATTACTGATCTGATGCTCGCCTTGCTTGATAGTGAATTCAAGTAAAACATTATAATTGAAGTGTGTCTGTCCTTGGACTTAATCTGTTCAAGTCAGCTGACTTTTAGTTTCAGATGTCTGTGTTGTTTTTGTGGGAAGGCTGAGTCACTTTTGAAAGGGACTTCAGCTGACTTGTCCAGCTGGTGCATTGAAGGACTTCCCTATATTCCTGTTCCATTTGGTGTCCAGAGTTGTACTGAAGAATTCTGGCAGCAGGGCTCAGTCAGCTCCTCCCGCTTCTTTCTGATTCCTCCTCAGTTGGGCTGATAAACTTATTTAGGAATTAAAAACAAAGTGTGGTTTCCTCCTTGATTTGGGGGGCTCCCTCAGTCCCTGGTACCTTTTCATAGGGCTGTGCACGGGCTGCTTTAACTGACAAGTGCTGCAAAAACAAGCATCAAAACCCCTCATGGCACTTTTTTAAATTCACAGATTGGCTGCTACCTTGGGTTTGCACTGACGTGGCGCTGCCTGCTCCAGAAATGCACAGATGAAAAGAGCAGGTAAGCTTAAAAAGGTCAAAAGTAAATTTTTTTCCGTGACTTTCTTTCTTTTCTTCGTATCTTTTTTTTTTTTTCCCTGTCCAGTTTTGATTAATCTGGTGGAATTGCCACTATGCTTTCAACCATTTTGGTGTGTGTTCTGGTAAGCATTTTTTATGGCACTTCTGCATTTGTCCCAGTCATCTCATTAGTACCTCTAAAGATTCTTGAATATTTCTCAGTTGGGGGGCAGGTAAGTTAAAAAGGCAACCTTAACTCTTGTCAGTTGTGCTACAGTTTAATTCCTAATTATGGCTTAAATGTGTATTAAACACACACTGTCAGTGAGCTAAATGGGAGAAGTTGAATTAAAGAAGGATGGAGGGCTGGGTTCTGTGCTCTGAATTATTAATTCAGAAATCAGTATAATTTCACATTGGTGGATTGAAAAAAACTTCTGTAGTAGCGTGGTTGGCCTTTCTGTTTGGATTTGATTTATTTTTGTTTTATTTTTCTAGCAAAAAGATAAAGGCTCTGGAGTCATTAATAGGGATGATTCAGAAATTCCCATACGAAGACCCCACTTATGATAAGCTGCAGGAAGATCTGGAAAAAATCAGAGGAAAATTTAAACAGGTTTGTAGGATCAAGTTGTTATTTCAGCACATTGATTAATTTCTGAAAATATTTAGTTTCTAAATCCACTCCAAAACACGGTATTTGTGTGGAGCAATTTTTGTTCACCTGCTGAAATCGTAGGAAACTTGAAATGAAGTGAATTAAGTGAAAATACTTGATAGCTGAAAATTTCCCAACCAGTAGCAAATGAAAAATAAGATTAAAAAAATATTCTTTAAAAGGCAGGTTGAAAATATTTTTTTGACAATGAATTACAAGTGGGGCCAGAAGAGGAGAAATTGGGAGTTTTGTGGAACGTTCTTCTTGGAAAATAAACACTTCGAAACACTTTTGTGTATTCTCTTTTAGGTTTGTTCAATGCTAAATATTCAGTCTGATTTTAGAACTGGCACTGAAAGATCTTCACTAACGTTTTGAATACAACAGATGAAGATAAATGTGGGTGACCAAAGAAAAAGCATTAAAAGAACAGAACTGGAAAAGTGTTTATCTACTTTTTATTTAAAAAAAAAAATCATCAAAACAGTGAAGAGGTGCTAAATATGAAAGGGTAAGGGGAAAAACATTGGACTTGCAATATGTCATTTAATATTTGTTATCTCCAATTTTTATTTAGGGTCACTGAAACAGGAGTGTGTAAACCTGTTAAATAGAAATATTTGCTTTAGTTCCTCAGAAGGAAAACACTTGCATTTGCAAAGTTTCCTTATTTAAAGGATGTATTATGTTGCTTAAAAATCTGTGTATGCGGATTATTGAGTTTACACAATGTGTAGATGCTGTAGGTGAAGTAAAATTATAATCAATTCCCAGGAAACATTTTTGTGGGTGAAGGATAAAATGACAAACGAAGTCAGAAAGCGAAGGAGGAAGAAAAAGATCCCTGCCCATGAGGAGCTGTGATTGTAATTTAATGTATTTATTAGTACCTTTTGTCACAGAGTGGCTTTTTATTTTCCAGCCTCGAAAATGAACCCTTTAGTCTCGTTCCAGTAAATAGATGCTGTGAGCTAAATGTGTTTAAACTGTGTTAGTTGAAGAGAAATAGAGTCAATTGTTGTACCTGAAAGATACTCTAAAGACCCTTTTTTTGTTTGTTTAGTTGTTTTAAACATCTCTGATACACACAGGGGGTGGCAGGGCCATCTAGTGGGGGAGGGAGTTGTGTGGAAAACAGATTATAAGAGTTCACAAATATATATATATATATATGAAATTGTTGGACAGTATAGAACACAGGCACTCATGGTACAGCTCTCCTAATTACGTGGTGAATTTCTTTGAAATTCAGTGGCATTAAGGTAGAGTTCATTTGTTGCTTGTTTCCTCATTTGAGACCTTGACAGGGCAGTTTAAAGTACAGTTGGCTTTTAATTTTTAAGCAGCCAAGCCACTGGCAACCAGAACAAGCACCAAACTGCAAGCACCCGAAAACAGAAGCAAAATAAAATAATCTTGATAAAGAAGTGGGCACAAACCAAAAAGATAACATTACTAGAGAAGACAGAGCTAATTTGACTTTATAATCACTCAGAGAAATCTAGATTTGAAAAAGTTGTCTCTGCACCCACAAATGAGTTTATTTTTACAAAGTGAAGTATTATGTTTACTTCAAATTAATGAAAGGTGCCTCTTATTCATCATCTGTGATTAACTTTACCTTTTTTAGACCAAGATCCAGGGGGACTCAAAACATAATTTGTGGTTTTCAGCAAAGGTATTTTGAGTCAGTTTTACTCTGAATGATAGTACAGAGAGAAGTGAAACTAAATGTTAATGTTCTTGAATGCAGCCTTTTTTTGGAACCACTGTACTTGGTTTGCAAAAATACGTGTAAAGGCAAGGGAGAGGTTGTGAGGGGGTCAAAGTGTCTCTGAAGCATTTGGTTACTGGAAGTGTTTGGTGCCTCAGTGACATGCAAAGTGCTGCTCCAGAGATGGTATCGAACAAAATTGTTCTTGCTCAACTCAGGAGGAGAAGGATCTTCGGCCATCAAGTGGCCAGTGACTGTTATAGCAAAATCATATTATTATAATAAATTATTATATAAATGTGTGCCTATATACACGCATTTAACGATAAATATTTTGTCAACCAGGTTTTCAGACTGGGATATATGAAGTTTAGGGTTGTCTAATAGGTCTTTAATGCAGCTTGATACCTGTGGATATACTGATGGAGCCCCTTATTCTATGAGTCTGTATTTTTCTGAATATCTTGTTTCATATCTTGTATGGGCCTGATGTGGTTTATTAAATGAGATACAGTTAAAGGTGCTGTTGGATGTGTAGTTGTGTGCTTTCTTCTGTGTCTTTTTTAACTGTTTTTTGCAACAGAGTTGTGGGAATTTCCGTGGAGTTCAGGGTTGTCACAGTGAAACATTCCCAACATACTGTACAGGTGTTTTTAAACCTTATTTACAGCTAAGGAGTTAAAGCCCAAGAAGATGGATTTGCCTTAACCAGTGTGAGATGTCTAATGTGAATTGTTATAATTCTGCCTTCTGAGGATTTGAATAGTTCAGAATTTGCTTCTTGGCAGCATCCAGAGTGGCTGAGCCCCCGACCTTTTTGCATGTTGCTGTTTTTGCCTGTGTTTCTCAGATCAGTCACGTGGAAAATGAGGAACACTGCAGTCAGCAAACACCAGTGGAAGGTGTGTGCTCAACCCAACTGAAGTGTTACCAAGGTGGGGGGTGAGGGGGGGGCGAAAAAAATCCATCAAAATTTCAAATCACTGTTGAATTTCATGAGATACAAGCTTTCCAGGCTTTCCCTGCTCTAACATCTTCCTAAAATCTGTTATCCAAGGAGCTGGATGTTTTGCAGGAGTACTTGATGTATTAAGGGCAGTTAAAAATGGAAAATTTTTGCCCAAAAAAGGTTTAAGTTAGTAAGACATTTTAAAAATACATTGCTGTATTCACTCACCACCCCTAGCTATTGCTCAGTAGTTAGGGAGGAATGTTTGAAAACATTGAACTTGCAAATGTCTGACTTGCCTGGACTACGCTCAAGCTTGTTTGGCTCCTTCCTGATCATCTCTCAGCTGAACCTGTGCAATATGGAATTTTATTAATTACTGCTAGGCCACTGAAGTCGTTGCAATCCAGAAGACTTGTAATTTTCCTTTCTACAAGATGTGATGAGTACAAGAGGTAGTGAATTTTGAGGCCTCGGCGGAGAAAGGTGAACTCTGACCACCATTTGCTAAAGCTTCTGAGAGCAATTCCTGTTCTGTCTTCATTCTTCCTTTCCATTTCTTGTCTGCTGTAATCCATTCCAGGTTTGAATGACCATCTGTAATGACCAGAAATGGGTGAAATAAATCAGAAAAACATCTGTGGATGCAACAGTTTGCTTCAAAATCAACCCCGTAGAGGTGGCTTGGGCTCATTTGAATCCCGTTACATTTTCCTGAAATAGGGTTGTGATAATTTACCCATGGATGTGTGAGGAAAGTCTGGAGTGCATTGGTTGGTTATGTGACTCTTTGATCTGATTGCTGTTGAAGTATGAAATCTAAAAGCAATAGTGTGTTCTAGTACGCACACAGAATCTGTTCAATCCCAACTTGCTTTGTGGATAATCACCAAGTGAGAGAAATAAAATAAAGACTGATTTAAACTCCCTGGCTTTGCAAGGTTATTCTTGGTGAGTGAAGTACATGTTTTGGTCTGTGTCTTTAGGGTTTCTGGAAAGGCAGCACATTTTTATCCATCTTTTTTTTTTTTTAAATAGGCTATGTTGAGATGAAATGAGGGGGTTTAATTTTCCGGTAGGTCAGGTTTACAAAGGTTTTGGTTTCTGAAGAGATGCAAGAGAGAGTTTAAACCTGCAATGTGTTTGAGAGTGCTTATTTACACTTTGGCTGGAAATACAAATTCCTCTATTGGAATAAAGGGAGGGCCATCTGTCAGAAGTCTACCTGCACCCTAATATTCCACAGTGTTTTAGAGTAAGAGCTGATACCCCTTTTAAGATAAAGAAAGAGATCAAATAATCTGAATTGTTGAGGTTTTAAATCCATAAGTCGTGTTTTGTTGACATCTTTTCTGTATGCATTTACATCCCTTTTTGAATATAAAGTTTTAAAGCCTATCTCCACATAAAGGTATTATTAAAAAAAGCTTTAAAAATGGAATCTTTCACTTATAATAATAATGCAACTACAGACCTGGATCTGATATTAATATATTTGCTCACAAGCTGTCAGAGCTGCATGTTGTGTAGATACAGCATTCTATCTCAAGTTCTGATTTAATAATCTGAGATTCTTTTCTAGTGTTGTTCTCAATATAAAAGTGTGGATGCCTGTTCTCTGTGTGGCTTGTTTGAACATTTGGGGGGTTTTTAATGATGTCCTGTAATTACAGGGCAGTAATAATTTAAAAAATAAAAAAAACCAAAACCAACAAAAACCCCCAAAACAACAGCATTGCATGTTGGAAAGGGAATGTTGGTGGTACTAATTAACACAATTTTCTGGAGATAAAGGTGTGGGCAAGCAAGGTGAGGATAAGGCTCCATGCCAGGGTAGTTGCTTTCTTAATTTCTGCAGGGATAGCAGCACAATTTTTGAGGAAGAACTGGTGATGGTGTGTTATGGATATAGTTTGAAATCTGCTGGGATATTACAATTACCTAAAGTCCTTCTGGATGAGAATCCTTATTTCTGTTTTCTCTGATTTTCCTTTTTCAGGTCATTCCAGAGTTATGGAGTGATGTGTGTGTGTGATATAATATCTCATCCTGACTGAAGAGAAAGGCTTTGGTTTGAAACAAAAGGCTTAGTATTTTTGGTAATGTTATAATTCTTTATATTCTTGATGCTGTAAATGTTAGTGCCTTTTGAATACTGTCCTTTGCAGCTTCTTCTGGCCATGGGTTCTGGTCTAATTACAGCCTAAACCTCCAGCTTTCATGGTTTGGCAAGTAACCATGAAGATTCTCATTTTACAGTCTGCCAGAGTTGTTTTTTTAATGGATAAAGTTGTGACAGCACACATTACCACAGGAGTGTACATATCACCAGAGAAAATGGGGATTTGGGAGCTGTGAAATGAGTCCTGCAGCAGGTTTCCAGTTGCAGGTTTTAGGTGTCCAGGATTTTGAGGTATAAAGGCCAACTAGAGCCATCCGCTGCTGCAGTGCTTCATTTTGTCCCAGTGCTTGGAATTGCAGGGCCAGCCTGGCCCCTAGTGATAATAAAAATAACAATAAAAGAAGTTTTATGCACTGTTTTGAAAGCTTGCACACTGAGTTCATTTGTGGGTATCTCTTTGGCACCACGCTGCAGATATTCCTACCTTGGGAGGCTTTGTTGCAGAATTTGCAGGGATGACGTCTGAAATCGTGGCCTGCTGACAAAAAGAATTTAAGTGGTATTTATAATAAAATTACAGAATTTATCTTAGCAAAATGTCCAGCAGAAGGAAGGTTGATTATTCAGCCTCTGCCTCCTGACCTTGGACAGAATCAACACCGGTATTTGTCACTGCCTTTCATTTTTTATCATCATTTAGCCCCGTTTTTCCCTGCCCTATCTCAGGGTGCAATAATAATCACAATTTTTCACCTTCAGCATCTTCAGGATTCTGGGCAGTAACACCACATGGGATCTTTCTTGATAGTAGGAACTGTGAGTCAGCAAGCCTTTAATGTTTTTAGTTGCAGCCATTGTTCCAGCCCCAAGCTTTACTGCCATTGTCCACTGTTTGTCCAGCTCACGTTTACTGGACTGTGGGAACGGATTAGGGTTTCATGCCTTTTTTTTTTTTTTTTT
>NW_020956185.1:416440-421431 GCF_003031625.1 Empidonax traillii | reverse complement strand
ACGTGAGGCTTTGCATGGTTTGACTCTGCAGCATTGTTAAGCACCCCCGTGCAGAAATCAAGGCAGATGAAACTCTTCCAACATTGGAAAGGTATTCATAAGGGAGGAACCTTTCTGATCCTTTATAATCCAAGGATCTCCATGGAAAAAGAAACCTGAATAATGTGTGGCTGATGGATGTGTTGTCTAAAAGGAATAAAAAGGTGGTAGTGAATGACTGAAAGAGCTACAAAAATAGTGAGTGAAACCCACAAAATCATGTTACACTTATAAGAAATAATATGTAATTATAAGTAAATAATTCATGGAAATCTTGGGAAGGTGTCATGAAAAGAACATAGGCATACTTATTTAACAGCATACCTGTGCTGAAGATCAGGTCTTCATATTTAAAATAACCAGCAACCAAATGTAAAGAACTGTGGCCTGCGGGTGTTCAAGGAGGAAAAAAGCTGTTGGAAAATAATCCCCAGCATTCAAACAATCTGCAGTGATAAAATCTAATAAAAGGGAGAAATAAAACATCAAAAAGCCCAATTGTCCGTGGCAGACAGTTTTGCCATGGGGGCAGGGACTCGGGACACCAGGTCCCTGCTCGGGTGAGCTGCTGCTGGCTTAGCTGAGTTGTAATGCTCTGATGCTTCTTTAGTGGCCCTTGGGAAAGGGTTTGCCCCTCTCAGCCCAGCTCCTTGGAGTCTGGTGCTGATGTTACCAGTAACATCCCAATAACATCAACAGCAGACCAGGCATCTGTGGAATATGGCTTGTGGATGGATGAAATAAAACCACTCGGCAACATATAATGTCGAATTTATTTACTTGGCAGCTGGGAAGGGTAAGTGGGGATCAGTTTCCATCCTGGGAGGCCCATGCTCCGTGTACAACTCGAAGCTCCAGACCTTCCTTCGCCACATGGACCCAGAAGGGGTCTCCTTCTCCGGGTGCTCATTGTGCCAGATCCTGGAATGTTACAGGTTCCTTTGGTTCTTCATGGCATTAGGGATCTGTACCTGGAGCTCTCTCCAACCCCAAGGCGTTACCCTCTTAACCAGTTACTGCTTTATTTGGTCAGCACAAGCATTCCCAGGCCATTCCTTGCCTTTTCCCGGTTGCTGGTGGGGAGGAGGTTCCTGTAGCCTTCTGCTCACCCACCCCAAAGGTGTCCCAAAGCGTGAATTCAGCAACTGTTGCCTACTGAAGTTCTCATTCTGCTTCTTTGTTTTCCACTTTATGCCACAGTTAGAGCTGAGCAGATGTAAAGGTCTCATTTGGCTGGGCAGCCTTTGGCTTTCCAGGTGGGCTTCACCCCTGACAGACATGTTAGCAGAAAATATTGTGCTGTGCCTGGCCATTAGCATGTAATTTGATTATTATGGGAGATAATTACCTACTGCAGTCTTCAAGGGAGTGGGTAGACTGCTATTCTGGTCTGGAGATGGATCACTATGTGGGTTTTTATCCGAAATAAACACAAATTGTCGTATTTCTTCAAGGGTATTACCATAAATAAGAAAAAAATATGAGACTTTTAAATACACAGTCTTCAGACAAGCAAAAAGCAGGATAGGTCTAAGCAGGGCATATAGGATCATCAAGAAACTTATTCCTGTTTTCACTCTTAAATGTTTATCCCACTAAAGGAATAAAAAGGTGAGTTCTGCCCTGCTCCTAAATTTGCTCTGCTTGGCCCTGAAGAAGTCTGGCAAGTCTCACATTATCAGTGCTATCCAGTTGACTAATTTGCAATCCATTTCTCATCATTTGATTGGAATATTGTGTAGAACTCAGTTGAAAGCCAGATGGGAATGTACATTTGCCATGCCACTGCAATTACTCTGATCAATTATATTTGTGAGATGGTAAAAATACCATTTTGTTCTGAAGAGATACATTTCTTATAAAATGATGCTGACAGGAATTCATTAAAATGAATTCATTAAAGGAAATTAAGGAATTCATTAGAATTCATTTATAGCTTTGCTACCTTTGTCCCACTGTAGCTTTTCAATGAAATTACCATGAATCTTTATCAAGAGTGTGTAACCCACATTCCTGTGACTCTTTTAAAAACAAGAGCTCCAACCCTCCAACCTTCACTTTCTCCTCCATCTTCTGGAGTTTTCTATCACTTAAAATGCCAGGTGTGCCTGAATGTAAGTGGATTATGAGTTCTTACATCTAATAAATTTAATAAAGAGCATGTGAATTTATATATTCATAAAAGGTCCAAGATTGTCAATTGGCCTGAATTCAGCAACGGAACTGGGGAGTTTTTTGGGAGGTCTGTTGGAAGTTTTTCTGTGTGCAGTCTCAATTTGGTGCAAAAAAATGCAGTATTTTTCCCTTTACTAAGCTAGAGCATAGCCTAGCTGAACATGCATATTTTTTTACAGCCTATAGTAAATTGTTTTTCTTGCTACATTCTTGTCTTTCTGCCCTTTGCAATGTGAGTAATACTGGCATAGTTCACCCAACATTCAAATTTAGTAGTCTGCATTTAGAGATGATGTTCGGGAGATGGAAAACGTAAATAAAGGAGCTGACTCTGTGGGCTTAAACCTACTTAAGTCACACCACTTAGTCAGTTTAATAGAGTTTATAAAACAGATAGGAATGGCAAAACCTACTTAACACGTTCAACCTATCAGCAGCATATTTTTGTCAGGAATCAAGATTCCCTGAGTGTGTCTTCACTCAGTTTTCAAACATTTGAACTCAGAGGGGTGAGCCATCAGCCATACCAAAGCAAGTCTTCTGGTGTTTTTTTTTTTAAGTGTGCTGGGGAAAATGAATCATTTTTGACCCAGTCCAGTTTAAGCTTTGGCTTAGCCTGAAGTCCCCGTGAGTTTAGTTCAGATCATCTTTCGGGGAGCTGCTCATCTCAGATGGAACAAAACCAGATCACGCTTGTACCGATATGACTTTACCTACCTGATCTCTGATTTCACAGCAGGCCACAGGGTTCAGGTTTCCGTCTGAAATGACTGGGAAACCACCAGGCTCACACCATCTCAGGCTGGGATTCTTCTGATGCAGATGGTTTCCCGTCTTGCCCTGAGAAGAGCTTATTTTGCACTAGACAATGATTAACATGTTAGATCTGAGTTCTGGAGTTTCAGTTTTCATTTCCTGTGCAGCACACACTGCACAGAATCAGTTGTAACGTGAAGTTTAGTCAGTGGGAAACTCAGGAGGCAGATGCTAAATTTCTAGTTTGTGACAGGAGAGACAAGCACTTGACCTTTTATGTAGATTTTTTTGAAGACAGAAGTAATTTCAGGGGGTAAATAGTCAAATATGGAGGTTACAAGCTTGATCATCTCCACGAAAAATAGGCTGTTTCTGCTGTGTTCAGCTCTGGTAATAATTGATAATGTGCATCTCCAATTTTTAGAGATATTTTGGATAGTGAATTGAGACACAGGTTATAGTATTTTTTTGTTTAACTTCATAATAATATATGATTTCTTTTCCTCCTTGTCCTCCTTCTAGGTCTGGTTATTTTTCACACATTTTTAGTAGGCTTCTATGTTTTTCAGGTTTAATCCCTTGTTATCTTAGCTATACAATAGTAAGATGCAAAAGCTGTGCAGGAGAGGAAAGGGCAGAAAAGAAGGCAGGTTAACCTACTGCTTTTGAAACAACCTGTCTTCTAAGATACAAAACCTTACACTGTTAAAAAAAAATACAAGTATTCTGTATCTGCACCACCCAGCACCTATTTTATTTTACCCTTTATTAACAAGAAACACCAAAGGATATTTAAAAAAAAAAAAGGGAATATTTTGCTTCTTTAGAAAGACAGGTTGCTGTGAGAGACAGTCACCTGCCCACTGCCCAAAACGCCTACAGTTTCCTAAAATAATAACAAAAGGTTTTCAGCACTGAAACTACTAAAGCACAGCGAGTCAAACCCAGAAAATGTCACGTGGTTTACTCACTGCAGTGGGTAGTTACAACCATTCAGCGTTTTAAAGGCTATTAAAGAAGAAAGTTAAAAGAAGACAAGAGGCAGACATTGGGTTTTACCAATTTTATTTCTAGACTTTAGTTTTGTTGTGTTTGTTGTATTTTTTTTTTCTTTTTTTGCTGGAAACTTGTCTGTTACAGGTCTGTTGGTGAAAATGTGCATTTCAGACCAGTGATGCCAATAAGTACAATATAAAAATGTACAAAAAAAAAAAAAATCTGAATCGCTTTGCTTACTACAGATTGTTATAATAATGTGACAAATAAAGCATCTCTGTTGGCACGTGAACCCACTTATCTGGATTTGGCCTTTTCAGTACATAGAATATTTTAAAAGAAATTTTGCAGCACGCGCTGTGCCACTCAGTGTAACAACATAATATAACCCACAAGCACTAACTCAATAGTATCAGGTTTGGTTCAGGGACACAGAGATGCCACGAACAGAAGTGTTTTATGAGGTAAGCAGTAAGAAATGTTCCTGAAATTTGGACAGAATGTATCCAGTCCTCCTGGGTCCTGCGACTGCCAGTAGCATTGCAAGGCTTTATTTATGCACTATGTAGGATCTTAACTGCATTTGCCTCAAAAGTGAGTTCTAATTCTGTTTTGGTTTAGCAGCATACAGGCAACAGCTAGATTATTCTTCAGCATACAACTCTGTTAGCTGGCTTATTTATGAGATTTACAGGCTTTTTAAATTAGCATTATGCTATAATTAAAAAAAAAAAAAAAAGAAAACAAAAAACCCCAAAACAAACAAACAAAAAAACCCTAGTATATCATAACAGATTAAACACACAAAATACTTAGAGTTCCAGAAGATAACCTATCATACCAAATGATGTGTCCCAGCCGAGGGGAAACCACATCAGGTGGCACACAAGAGTTATATTATAATGCACCTTTCATATATCAAATGTGGCTAATAACACAGCTTAAAACTACTATGATAATAAACCCCAGATCAGACAAGGAATCCAGCTTTATAAAATGCATAACAAAACAAAACCAGAAAAAAA
>NW_020956185.1:414134-415468 GCF_003031625.1 Empidonax traillii | reverse complement strand
TTTTTTTTTTTTTTTTTTTTTTTTTTTTTTTTTTTTTTTTTTTTTTTTTTGCTGTTTTGTTGGATTTTTTATGTTTTTTTACAATCAACACCTTAGCGGCAGTTTTCTCACATACGTTTCACCATCACATTCTCCTCGAGCATCAACTTCAACAGCTATGTCCACGTCCCTTCAGCTACTTTCTAAAATAATAATAAAAAGATACATAGCCAAGATGTGCAAATTTTCTATTTGTAGCTAAATTAAAAAAACAAAAAAAAAACAAAAAAAAAAATGGGGCATATACTGGAATAAAAACTTTCAAGTACTCCAATTTTCATATCTATTAACTATGGCGTGTTTTTTTCATGGTTAGACTGCTTTTAAAATGAAAAAATAAGGGGCCAAATGCACTGCTTGGTTTTGGGATTGTTCTTTGAAGCGTGTCCTTTTTGCTTTAATAAGCTGTGTTAAAACTGCAACATCAAGGGTAGAAAGATTTCTTTTCATTTTTAAAAACAAAAGGGGCGATTGCATTAATTTACAAATCATACTGGCCTTACGAACATCCTCTGCAATAAATATTCTTTTTTTTTAGCCTTAACTATAAATTATATATTTTAGTGTTTAAAAACCTTCAGTTGTAAAACATCTAGCGACAATCCTTAAACTATGTGTCCTATATGTGAACCTTTAAGGCCCCTAATTTATAAAGATGAGTTGGCACCAAAGGATTCTAAACTTCAGCTTTTCTATAGAAAAGGATAGGAAGATATCCTGGCAATTCGTGAATGCAATTTCTCCCACTGGAACACAACCTTCGGAAAAGAAAATCACCTCTCCTCTAACACCATAGTTAAATGCACTTGCTTTGCAATTCCAAGTTTGCAACAAGCACTTTATATATTTCCAAACCATTCCATTAAAAAAAAAAAAAACAACCAAACAAAAACCAAAACAAAACAAATTCCCACACAATAAAAGAATGTAATTCCTATATCTAATGGACTGAAAGTGCTTTGAATGGAATGGTTTTAGAATATTACAGACGAACAAAACAAAACAAAAAAATAAAATTTAAAAAAAAGACTGAACTGTGGATTGAACCTGACCATAATTAGGCTGAATATCTGTGGGGTCAGACCAGCATTTTTTACACAGGTAACTACAAAAATAGGAAGATTACAAAAATATAATATATTATGTCACTATTTCGGTTTCTCTTTATAATAGGGTACTGTGTGAGTAGTACATTGGCCTTTCCCAACAATGCTCAGCTGGAACCCTACAAATGCCTTATGCACAGGCAATCCACAGGCACACAAAAAAAAAAAAAAAAAAAAAAAAAAAAAAAA
>NW_020956185.1:356539-413049 GCF_003031625.1 Empidonax traillii | reverse complement strand
TAAGACAGTTTTTGGGGTACTTTTTGTTTTATTTGTTTGTTTGAAGTCACAGATGGAAGGGAGACAGAGCAAGAAAAAAATATAACGAGACCGGTTTTCCCTTCTGGTATAAAAATGTCCTGGAGAAAAGGGTTTCTGGGGGGGAGATCCTGATGCTGATTCCTTCTCAGATGCCCTTTCTTTGTCTGCTTTTCTTGCCAAGCAAATCCATTAGAAGAAGAAGAAGAAGAAGGAGTCCTCTTAAATGTTCACATCTCGCACATCAGTGGGTGTGCAGGAAAGGTCTGCTTCGTCCTCTACAGTCTTTGTTTCTGAAGATACGTTGTGCTGCTGTGCCTGGCGTAGACTGGATTCCAGGAGGGATTCAATCTGTTCTTGGCAGGCCCGTAAACAATCCTAGAGGAGGTTGAATGGATGGAGAGAAAGACCCAAGAGTCCTTTAGAAACACGGTAAGGCCACAGACTAAAACAGCATTTCTTGAGAAAAAGCGAGGGGAATATAATCAGATGACCTGGGAGAGCTGCAGGCCGAGAGGAGGGCGGGGAGAGCAAGAGAAACCTCGAACAGTGACAAGACTGGGATGAGCCACCCAATTTTCTGCAGGATGCCAGCCTGGATTGAGACTTCAGCAACTAACTCTTGCCATCTGCTGCAGATGGAATGGCCTACGGGAGCATCCCCATGGACACACCATCGCTGCCCATAAACCTCCAGCTGAATGTGGTGGATGCCCCACTACACTGAGATGTGTTTTAACTAAGCTGGGCAGGACCACAGGAAGATGTACCTTTTCTGCCTGTGCTGTTCTCTAAGAGGTCATTGGTCCTAAAATTGTGCTTTCTACCTTTTTACCCCAGAAATGCTTTGGCAATGCAGTCTGCTGGAAATGAAGGCCATAAGCAGTGATTATTTTCTCAGGCTAAATTCCACTAATATGAACTTCTTAGACAGAAGTGCCATATATATATTTGGATGTACATGCCCAAAGGTTCCTGCCAACTGCTGCTGTGTCCAACAGTGGGCAGCTCAACTTGGCTAAGCCTTTCCTAACTCTTGAAAGTATCTGTACATCCAGAATGATGTACTGGACTGCATGACCCCAAAAGGGAGAGATCTTTCAGGAGCACCACTAAACTCCTCTATAACCTTTCATTACCAGCTAAAGCCAAGCTTTCTGTTTGCTACCACATTCGCCTTGACATCTCAGACAGGGTGAGATCTTTTTTTCCCTCACTTCCAAAGCATTTTCTCAGAGCTGGATGTGCACAACAATCCTCCTGAGCCTTCAGGAGGGTGCAAGGGCACAGACTTCGCTTATGAATCAAAAGCATAAAGCACCAAGGAGGATCATGTCTGTGGTGGGGAAAGGTAACTCCCCCCAGGCATTAAACCATTCCATGAGTAGTCATATCTAAATCACAGCAATTAGAATTGGAGAAGGCCTGCTGGTCCAACTTTCTGCGAGCTGTGGAGCCACTGGAACAACACAGGAACGGTGCCTTGCGCAGGCAAAACAATCCCACAATATTTTGCCACAACTCCTCCAGACAGCTGTTTACTCGTATCTTTATAACAAACATTGCAGGCTTTTCCCCCCCAACATATTTAACTCTGTGTATTAAAGACTTTGAAGTTTCCTTTCAGCATTGCCTTCTCTGATTTAACCTATGACATGTGTTAGCCCTTGCGGTGAACCCAGTCTTCCATGATAAATTGCCGTCAAAAGTGTTAGGATGTGCATGACTGAGAATGAATGTTGTTTTCCTGAGAGGGTGACCTGCCTGCTGTTTTCTTTATTTCCCAGTTTCAATTCTGCCTTCATTCAGAGGCTTCTTGTGTGATCTACCAGCTTTTCACTGATTCCACTACCACAAGAATCTCCTCTGCCACCAATGAGGGCACATGGCATTTGGGGTAAAATAAGATTAGAAACCCAAGCAAACAATTCTCTGCAAGTCCTTTCTGAGAGAGAGGGAGGTTAATCCTACCTCTAAGCAGATCAGACCATCAGTTACAGCTCACTGAAAACACATAACCTATGACCTTTCCTGGTTTAAACCCTAGTGTAATATTTCCTCTTGACAGAGACACACAGCGTTTTAAATGACAAAAAGAAACGCCTCATATCCTAAAGTCATCATGCCTTTGGCTCCTGCATACCTCAGGCCTCCACAATAAGGTCTCTATGAAGTCCTTTCCCCCCCCTCCTCAAGATATGATAGATCAATCTTGAACTGTAATACCTTCTCATCATCCTGTACCACGTCCCTCAGTCACACTTGGAATTCGATGTGTTCAAGAGGAGCACCTGGTTTTACAAACCCAGGCGCTTCTGAGGAGAATTCTTGTTTTAACAAGGTGGCATGTTCAGCCTTCCATGCTCAAAGGAAATTTATGTTCAGAGCAAAATGAACCCTTCTGGGTTTGGGGTGGGTTTTTTTCTGATTTTTGTGGTGGGGGGAGTGGATTGTCTGGTGAGTTTTGATGGGAATTTTGTGTTGGGTTGTTGGTTTTTTTTTAATCCTAACCATTTGCATACAGCATGTTTGAGCTCTGAAAACTAAAACCATTCAAAAGAATTTCTATAAATACCTATTCTTCTCCCTCTGGAGTCCAGTTATGAATAATTGCACAGGACTATGTAATTTAAAGGTACTTTCTGACCACAGAATTTTTTTTCCTTTGAAATTCTCAAGCGTGCAGCATGTTGTAACTGTATTTTTTTTTAAACTTAATCTTTACAATTTATTACAAACAGACTGTTTGAAGCTACACTTGAATGAGAACTATTTTTTTAATGTTTTAAGGATTTTGTTCATTTCTTATTCACATGATTATTAGATAAATAGTTTGCCTGCAGGAATGCATTTAGAGCTAAGCAAAAATACCTGCAAAATATAAAATTCTCTACGAACTACCTAAGCAAAGCTGTTTCCATTCTCAGTGCTTCTGAGCACTGAAAAGCAAATACAGAACTTGTGCATTACTCTGGTAACTTCTCCCAACAACTTTTCTGCTTCACTACCCAAATTTTCAATGCCCACAGTTTGTTCAAGGTCATAAACCCTTCCTGGATTAATTAAGCTCCTCAGTGAAGAGAAAAAAAAAAAAAAAAAAAGAGACTTTCTAGTTTAACTGATGTGGTGAAATACCTTCAAGACACAGTAGACAGGATCAGACTCCAGGGTCAGATAGCAAAGGAAACAAACAACAACAACAAAAAGAAACTGCTTGGAAATCCTTTGTTACTGCCTGACCCGTCCTGGATAACAAGCACATGTTTGAAGGTGCCTCTGAGAAGGGGCAGGCAGGAGCCGAATTCCAGTGTACTAACAGACAGCGTGGAGACCCAATCTAATCTAGTTTAGCAAATTTCTGGCCTGGAAATGAATGTCAGGTAAAATTCCATCTGTTTGGATGATGGGGTCAAGAATAGAATGATGGAAGACAGCCCAAGGCTTCTAATTGTGATTATCTGACTTCTAATTACCCCTGATCAAAGGCGAAATGGGAAATTGGACTCCTACCAACGTAAACATGAACCATAAAGGAATTCTAATCAGGTGATATTCATTTTACTTTAGGTTCAGCTTTCTCTGAGATGAGAGGTAAAAAAGTGTAATTATGTAACCTGAAATCCAACAGACCTGCTAACAGATAATCAGCATCTTAATATTTCAAGGCAATCCAGTATAAAGCATATCCACTTGTGAAGCTGACAAGGGGAAGCATCACTGGGGAACAGCACAGTTCACACACGTGCTACTGAAACAGGCTAATAGGAAGGGCATTTGATACCATGGATTGCACAGGTACATCTTATGGGAAAGTCTCTCTGCAGGGGGAATTGTGTTGGGTGTGAAACCACCAGACTTCTCTGCTCAGAGCAACTGTAGTGAGAGCTGCTGTTCCCTTATTCCACTTCAACAGTGTATGTACACACACACGTGTAATTTTATGATGCTAATTTTCTGTAGCATCCCATATAAAAATCCTTATCCCTACTTCCAACTGCTCCAACACATGCGTATATTTAGCACTGAAAGCTGGAGGGGAGTTGCTTCCTTTTAAAGCTGTCAACTAAGCTCAGGTCAGACTGTGGCCTTGCACTGACTATGGACAATAAGAAAATGAAATAAGCAGAAATTCGCTTTCTTGCTAAAACAACACTTGTTTTCTTTTTAAAGAGCTCTGTCACCAGCTAAGTCAAGTTCACATAAGGACCTGCTGTTGTTCTCCAAGATGTGAAAGAATCTACTTCAATGCTCTGTATCAGGAATGATTAAATAATGTTGTTTGAATCAAAATACTGCCTGAACAGATAGCAATCCTAGTATTTCCCCTCAGTACCTGCTTCAAACATCTCACACGGGACAGTGGCCAACCCATACACTGAAATATCTGCATTGTTCACTAAAAGCATTACATGTACATATCAAACTGAGCAGTGTTATTATTTCAGCATTTCAGCTTCTCACAGTATTTCACATTTCAGCACTGTGTTATTACTTTAGCCACAGTAATATAAATGGCAAAAAATAACACGCTCAATGCTGACGCACTGTTAAGGTGATCAACATAATAAGCTGAGAAATTGTATTTTTCAGCAATTGTTTCACGTGGTCTATCAAAGGTGAAGTAATTTTTTTGTGAATATTCAGTTATGATGCATTCATCTTTCCAGAAATCCCTCAATCCTGTCAACAAAGTCCCGTGAGACAAACCTAGTTTTGCAGTGGCTGGACTAGTACAGTTCTCTGAGCATTTAAAATTATTAACATGCAAAATAATTTAACAGCATCTCAAAGATTCTGCCGCTAACCACAGAGTTGTCTTTATTTGACTCATTGTCCAGCGCTTGGAGACCTCACAAGAACCTTTTTAAAGCATCTATTTATTGGTCTTCCACATTGTTACAAAACAAAGCTCAACTCTGCCCCAACTTCACACACCATTATGACATGGATCATTGACTTTAGGTCTTCCTTGTAGGCTCCCTTCCTGGCCCATTCACTCATGAAAGGTTTATTGCTCACTAGTTACTGATGTGCATCTCCTGGAAGCTGCAGGGCAAAATGAGAGTCCTGTGAGGACCATCTACCTTGTCAGAAAGTCGTGGGACAAGCGTTTGTTCCAAAAAGGAATTCAATACCAGCTACTGTGCAGGTCTAGCACGTAATAAACCAAATTAGATCATTAGAACTCTTTTAAGAAGGGCTTTTTCACACCACTTGGCACAATAAAAGGCCTCGAGAATGGTCAAAGATAAGGTCAGAGATACCACGAGGTCTCAGTAACTATTTCCTGGTCTTATTCTCGAAGTTTTGTTTTACACAGACTCCTGGTTTAATTACCCACAGCCAAACAGCCCCTGCAAGGTCCTGAATGGATGCCGGGCTTTGTCAGATAACGCCTCCCTCACACACATTAGAGCTGGATGTGGCACTGCAGCAGCGTAATCACAGATTATTAACGGATGTAATGACAGCCAAATAACCAGGATGGACACAAGAGAAACACATTCAAAAACCCCACTCGGTGCTTTGACTTTTACCAGGATTTACTGTCAAATTAGCTACTATGCAACGAGCAGGAGTTCATTCTTAAAAAAACAGGAGATCAACCAAGAGAAAGAGTCACTTACCGGATCACATTTGATAACTTGTGATAGGAAATGTGTGAGGCATTGATAGGAGAGGAAAGTGTTAGTGTTCCCCAGATGCAGGCCTTGCACAGCTGCTACCACACTGCCAGCTGCGATCATGGAAGGTGGGTTTGAAATAAATTTAATATCTGTATGAAGAAAGGAGAGAAAAAAAAAAAGAGAAAAAAAAAGACTGAAATGATTGCTTTAGGAGAAGCCTGTCCATACACATACACTCTTCCACCAGCATGGCTTCAGCTGCCAACTATTGCATCCCAAAAGGCGAGGGGAAACTGTGAGCAGAAAGGTGCCTCCTGCTCCAAACTGTTACAGGTCCGAACCTGTAAACACTTTATCCCCACGAGCAACCTTATTGCAGTGAGTAGCCCTTCCTAGCACTGGGCCTGGGAGGCCATTCATCACTTGGAGGTGTTTTTTATCGTAAGCAGGGCCTCCATGTTAAAATGCTTTGCTCATGTGGATAACGCCACTGAGGGTCAATGGCGCTATCCATCTGAGAAAACCTGTTCCCGTTGGGAAGTGTTTCGCAGGATCAGACCCTAGGTGCACTCTCATAAAGAGTCCTCAGGCCCTTTAAAGCAGAAACCTTTGCACTGGCATTCAAAGGAATATTGCTTTAATGAACAACAACATCCACAAAAAGAAAGAAAAGAGAAAGGCTGCTTAACCCTGTCAGGAGGCAGATAATCCATATTTAAATTACGGTTTCATCTTAAAAACGCTTTGTCTCAACCTAGTCTCTTGTCAGTGGCTGCCATCCATCCTGGCAACAGGGATTTAATGTAAATGTGGCATAACTAAGTGACGGGGGTCCCAAGAATTGGCGGACAATCAGTTACATTCTGATGTGACACCATGCTGACAAGAGGCTGGGCCCCCTTCCAGACTGCATTGCTGTAGGTCTCTCCACAAAGCCACTCCCATGATTCCTTAAGGGGCTATCTCTGCCATTTAGCATGTCTTTCGTTTTGTTGTTTTGTTTTGAGGGTGTTGTTTTGTTTTGTTTTGTTGTTTTTTTAATAATAATAACACCCATTTTAATTGCTAAGACTCTGCTGAGCAGGAATGTGTTTGATCTGTGGCAGTGCACACCTTGGGAGGAGAATCAGGAACAAAGGAGGTGAGTGGCACAAGTAAACGTCCAATTTTGTGAGGGAGGAAGGGAAATGCCACATTGTACACCAGAACCTGAGATACATTCCTTCAGCATTTTATCAGAATACAACTTCCTCCGGGTTGAAAAAATATAAACCATCTGTCAAACCCTTGAATGAAATCAAAGGCATGGAGAGCTTAGAGGGCTCAGTGGAACAGTTTAAGTATTAAATCATGCATCTCCTTTATTATGATAAAATAACTTTTGTGTAAATGTTTTACCAGTGAAACTAAAGACTTCAGGACTCCATGAAAGTCCTGGCTCTGAGTCTATTCACACACCTCTGACACTCCATTGTGGCCCTGACCAATACCCACCTTCAAAGGGGCATTTCACCAAGAGAGCTCTACAAACCTCCAAAATTACAACTGATGGGATGAATTCTGGCCAGACTTTTGTGATGCATTGCCAGGGAAAAAAGGCAAGCTCGACCTAAAGCCATCTCATTCATGTTACCGTGCTCAAGATAAATTTAGTTTATCCCCCTTTCCTAATCTGCCCATTTCCAGGCAGGTATAAACACATCCACCTTCTAGCAAGCTGCTGTCATTCCCAAAAACCAAAGTAGTCCAGGCTGCTTATTGACACTTATTGACACATTCCAAAGGCCATCCCTAATTGGAATACTGACACACAGCAGGTAGGCCTCAGAAATGGGGCATTTCAGTAGGCAAGCATGAATCCCACCAAGATGGGGTTGCAGCACGTTCACGACACTGTTTACCGAGCTCCACAAACAGAACATGACCAAAAAGTGTCAGTTTAATGAGTTCTGTCCTGACAGGACCACGTTTGGGATTAATATTTGCGTTCTTCTTTTAAATGGAGCAGTAAACAAGAACATGAATTCATAGTCACACCCTCATTCTTTCCAAGGTGGAAAAGTGATAATGAAGTTTAAATGACCAGTTTGTGTCTGTCCCTATAACCACTCCAGACAAGCAGCATGGACTGCCTTTTTGTTGCAACTCAACAAGGAATTATTTGTGGCAGAGGCCACTAATTTCAGCATATTAATCAGGGGGCCCCTCTCGCCTGTAATTGGATGCCCCCAAGTGAAGAGTGTGGCATCATTGTCAGCCTCCATCGCCTCATCTTGCGCTATTGAGCGCTCAGGAACAAGGGGGCTTCGGTGAGATGAATTAGACCTGACACAGCCACAATGGGGTAGGGGGCCCCATCAATTGAAGCACACATCCCCAGTAGCCTATCTGAGACTTCATCCAAAAAGAATAAACAACTTCAGCGTTGTTAAAAAGAGAGAGAGAGAGAGAGAGAGAGAGAGGAGGGGGAGGAGAGAGAAGAATGCCAGCCACCCTGAAGGGAGGACAAAGCAGGCATATAGGCGCTGCAGCGCTTTAAAAAAAAAATTCCTAACAAGGCGAGTCACCCCTTTTCCTTTTTAAATGGAGCAGCAATTCCATCCGTCTGGAGAGCTGGGGGCTATGAATGAAAATCTTTTCATTGAGGCAAATCAAAACTGCGAACATAAATCACTTGCTGCAAGATGCAACAGGTTCCAACTGGTCACATACCTTGAGACTTCCAATTTTATAAAAGGCCAGAGAATGGGAGAATTGTAACGCGCTTGTTTCAAAGGGGGACCTTTCTTTCTCCCTCAGAGAGAAGTGAAGCAACAGCAATAATAATGGTCATAATAATGATAATAAAAATAATCATAATAATAATAAAGAGGAGCCTGGTATGTTTTGATAACCAGAGGAACATAATGAAATGCTGAAGCTCCAATATTTGTTGCTATTCATTGTTATGCTTGTATAGAGCTGCAGTTCTCCCTCAACACTGGTCTTAACTTGGGCCAAAAGAGGCCTGCTTCCTTTTGAGCTCTCCCTGCCTTGCTCGGCCATGCCAAAGCCCCATTCATTAAGCTCAATTATGTGTTAACTTCAAACAACCCCTGGTAATTTTTTCTTTCTTTTTTTTTTTTTTTCTTTTTTTTTTTTTTTTTTTTTTTTTTTTTTTTTTTTTTTTTTTTTTTTTTTTTTTTTTTTTTTTTTTTTTCCTACCAAACCTACCACAGCACAAAGACATCCTTTGGGTGAAAATGGATTTTTTCAAAACCAAACCAAATCAAACAAATCCACTTCTACTAGCCAGACAACTGAAGAGGGAGCTTAAAAGGAATTCCCCTCAAGTTCACCTTGCAGCGTAACCTTCTCTTTCTGGAACAAACACATACAACACTCATCTGCAAACACTTCCACAGCCTTCACCTTGTTAAGCCAACCGGCCAAGGCTTTATTTTCTAAGCAAGCATTGTTCTGCAGTCTCTTCTTAGGAGGACCTCCTTTACAGAAGAGGACACAGGCAAAGGATAGACTTGCACTTGCCCCTGAGGCCACTTAAGCGAGTGTCAGTGTTTCCAGTGGACTTTGGATTGGGCCCCACAGCATCCAGGCAGCACAACGCATTTGCAGTCCATCTCGGTTCATTTTGGCAGGGGGAAATACAACACAACCCAGCAACAGCAAAGCAAAGTCCAGATGCTGCTTAAGCCACATGTGATCTTTGCTAGCCAACAAAGAAGGCGTGAGGAAAGCGAAAAGGTAAGAGGAATTCCTGACATCCAAAAATAACAATAAAAAACACAGAGCCTAGTGGCAGCCTTCCCCAGGCAATGCTCCCAACTTCAGTAGGGAGCTGAAGAGGGCCCCAGCTCTGGTGAGCTCAGCGCTGGGTTTTTGTGTAAAAAGCTAAGTAAAACTCCCAGAACATGGTTCTCATTTACTGATCCATTCTCCAGCTGTGGTGTGCAGCAGTGTTAAATAAGGGCTCTGGATGTTGCTTCCTAAAAGAAACATAACAACACCGACAGTAGATCAAAGTACTGGACTCTTAGCGAGTCTCCAACCTTTGAACTACCCTTGTTTTCATCCCTGTCATTGCCAACACAACAACCCAGGTTAAACATCCCCATATCCAAAGGGGAGGCCGGGTAGCTGCTCTTTTTTAGCTAAAGGCCGAGGAAGCTTCACACTTAGCAAATCACACGTTCAGAGTCGCAGCAGCCTTATCTGGTAGGACCTGGCACAGTTACATTTGAGGGTTACATGGAGAGTTACAATCGATTTTCCCAACATGCTGCTGCCGGTGGTTTGCAGGCTGTTGGGAGGCTGTGGTGCTCCTAACACCACCCAGCATTATTCCAGGCAATCTAACCTGTTATGCTGATGTTAGGCCCAAGATGAAGAGCGACGCCAGTGTTTATAAATTTCTGTTTTATGGCTTGGTTGTTTCTATCTTTAGGCCTCGCAGTAAGGGCTGACTCTGTGAAATGAGTTTTGTTGTTTTGTTTGTTTGTTTTTTTTTTTCCCTCCTTTTCTTCCCCCCCTCCCTTGCTTCAGAGTGCCTGCAATCGTTCTTCTATCTTTTCATACAAAGAAACTACACGGCGTTAATTTGTGGCACTGGCCCACGCGCGTGCGTGTCCCACCGACGTTTTTTTCCCAAGTGCGGATACCACTACTCGGCATCTCTGGAGGCCGGCCCTGCTCATGGCTCCAGCACAGCACGTGGTCAGGAGGGTGCAGATGGCAGCGGCTCGGTCCTGTGCCAGGAAAGCCTCTGTGCCGCGTGGCCCTCCTCCAATCCACCAGCCACCGAGGAGGAGGGAGGTGGTGGTGGTGGGGATTGTGGGGGAGAAAGAGGCAACTTGAAGAGGGGAAGTTTTAAAACCCCCCACGCA
The DNA here is from genome assembly GCF_003031625.1 of Empidonax traillii. Classification (NCBI taxonomy): domain Eukaryota; kingdom Metazoa; phylum Chordata; class Aves; order Passeriformes; family Tyrannidae; genus Empidonax; species Empidonax traillii. The sequence goes on along the minus strand of NW_020956185.1, from coordinate 402,521 downwards.
GAGCTATTCACAGGCAAAAAAAAAAAAAAAAAAAATCTCCCTGCTCGCCTTTAAAAACTGTCTCGAGAATGAATCCACTCACACACGGGGAGGGATTCCCCGTAAGCCTTTTTGCAGCCCCCCACATCAAACCGGTGCGTGCGGATCCTGCCACGCTGAGCTGCGACTCCACAGAGAGGGGGTAGGGGCTGGGGGGGGGTCCTTCTCCCTTCCCTGACAACAAGCACAAACTGCAAACTCAGGAGGCGAAATATCTTCTGGAACAACAACAACAACAAAAGAAACTTACCTCTGGCAAAGTAAATCCACCTTCTGCAAACAAGGGGCAATAATCGGGGCTTAAACTACCTCCCCGCAGCTCTGCGAGCGCGCCTGAGACCACGGCTACGGGAAGCTTTACAAGGCGGGGGGTGGGCGCGGGTCGGGGAGCAAAACACGCTTTGCGGGACGTGCAGGGCTCATACCTGTAGCGCACAGAGCCACAAAAGTCTGAGCATGTTTACGGATGATCTGCTTGGTGTCCTCTGCCAGAGGCATTTTAGTGAGGAAATGTTCAATGAAATCGTGGGGGGTCATTGCGGCCAGATTCCATTTCAGCTTATTCACCAGCAGCAGCTCCATTTGCTGCAAAGAGAAAGAGGGAGGGGAAAAAGGGGGGGAGGGGAGGGGGGAAGGAGAGAAGAGGAAGGGGAAGAAGAGGGGGGAGAGCGTGGTTAGAGGGCCGCTCGCACACGGGCGCACCGCCGGCACCGCGGTCGGGGCCGGTCGGCTCCCGGCCGGGCTGGGAGGGCAGAGTTTTCCCCGGGGGAAGAAGGAAAGCGGGATGCGGGTGGGGTTTTTTTTGGGGGGGTCCCCCCAGTCTGGGGGCCGGGGGCTCTGGGCCGTCGCGCCCCCGAGCGGGGCCACCAGGGGGAGCCCGCGGGCCGCCCACGGGGCCGGGGGAGCGCGGGGGCGTCCCGGTCCCCATCCCGGCCCCATCCCCGTCCCGCTCCCTATCCCGGCACTATCCCCCTCCCGAGCCTCTGCAGCGGCCACACCGCCAGCAGCGGGGCTTCCGAATACACCGCGTTGGCCTGTGGTTGTGTTCTTTTTTCTTTTCCTTTTTTTTTTTTTTTTTTTTTTTGTTTTTTTTTTTTTTTTTTTTTTTTTTTTTTTTTTTGTTTGGTTTGGTTTTTTTTTTTTTTTTTTTTTTTTTTTTTTTTTTTTTTTTTTTTTTTTTTTTTTTTTTTTTTTTTTTTTTTTTTTTTTTTTTTTTTTTTCTTGAAATGACTAAACGTGAAATTACCAGTAATTCGTCGGGTCTAATGGAGTTATCTGTATAAATGCACAGTTTTTCTGCGGTCAGAGGAATAGTCTCCTTCATTTTTGAAGCCACAAACATGCAGGTAGCTCCGAGCAGTTGCAACCGGCTTTTCTTGAGGGGTTCAAAAGACAAAAATCTGTCCAAGTAATTCATAGCCAAGGGGAAAACTTCCTCTTCGCACTTTTGCTCCTCGCAAACCTGAAAGAAGGAGAAAGATCGTTGAAGAACAATTTAATAGAGGCGAAAGCCAGGCTTGTCCCGCTGCCCTCGCCCTCCCTCCTCCCTCACCCTCAGGCTTTGCAGGGCAAGGTTGAAGGAGACGAGGGGAAAATGCAGTGTGGGGGAAATGGATAAATATGGGAAAACCAGCGGCATCAAAGAAAATGAAAGTCACGAGTGACAAAGTGGGGGGAAATGTTGCGTTAGAAACCCGCAGGCGATTCATGGCAAAAAAGGAGGGGGGGTAATCGAAGAGGAGGTCTGTGCCCAGTTTTCCAGCCCCTAGAACAAATTTTTAAAAAGGAAAGAAAACGGAAAGCGGAGGAAAATGCAAACCCCCGTGGTTGGGAACGGGGTGCAGAGCTGGGCTTGGTCCCGGATTTATTTATTTCGCTTCTATTTTTTCATCTAATTTGCCGTTGTGCTGCCGATTCCCCTCTCTGGTCGAGACACAAAGGTGGCGTCCAGCCTCATTTCCCCAGACGTCATCTTTTCAAAAAATATTTAAAAATATTTAAAAATTTATTTGAGCTCTCAAAAAAGGCTGAAAATGAAGCGGCGGGGGTCCTTTACCGAGCCCCGTTCCTCTGGTCCTGCTAGGGGGTTCCAGGGGGGTCCCCCGAAGTGAAATTCACCGCCTCCCTCTCTCGCCCTGCAGCACAGGCGGGCGCGACATTTCCCAGAGCAAGGCAGGGCGCTGCGCTTTCAAAAATTAATTAAAAATACATCGCGGGGGCCCAGGGCTTCCGAAAAGGCACGAAAATGTGGCCCAGCTCCTGGGGCTCCCGCTGGGAGCCCCCCCAGACGTGTCCCGCCAGGGACGAGGCCCTTTCCAACTGGCTTTTCCCAGGCGACCTTGCCGCTCGCCGCCGCAGCACAAGCGTGCCTTTGAGGGGTGACCGCAGCTCCAGCCTCTCTTCGCGCTGAACAAAGAAACTTTCACCCTGCAACTCCCCCCAGAAACGCCGGAGCCCCTCCGGCCGGTCCCCCTGCCCGCAGCCCCAGCGGGGTCCCCCGGCCCCCCGACCTTCCTCCCGCGGCCCCTTCCCCCGCTTCCCCCCGCCACACACACACACACACACACACACCCTTGGCTTTGCTCCCCGGGACTTTCTTCGTTTTTTCTCCCGATTAATAAACACTTTTGCTTTGCAAATAAAAGAACAAAGATGGCGCATAATACTGGCACGGCCAGCCGCTTGCATACGTGTACAAGGATATTAATTTAAAATAAATAAAAAAAAATCCACCCAGAACACACGGGCTGGCAGGGGCGGGCGCCGCCGGGGGCTGCGGGGCCGGGGCCGCTCCCCCGGCGGGCCGGGGTAGCCCCGAGCCGGCTCTGCCCGGAGCTCCCCGCAGCCGGGACCGCCGTGCCCCGACGGCCGGGAAAGGTGCCGGGGCAGCCCCAGAACCCCGGGGGCACCGGGCAGGGTTGGAGCGGAGTGTGTCGGGGGGTGGCGGTGGGGAGGGGGGGGTGTTCCGTGTCCGGCGGCGGCAGCGGGGACACGGGACCGGCGACAGCAGCGGCGGCGGCGACCGCGTCCTCGGGGCCGCTTCCCCTCGGTACACGCGGGCGTTTTCGAGGGCAAGACAACGTGTGCCCGCGCCGGGGAAGCGATCCCAGGGGATGGGATGGGACGGGATGGGGGCCAGGGAAGGGGCGAGGGGGGGCAGGAGATGGGGGAGCAGCTCCCCGGATTAATTCGTTTCGGTGCCGAAGCTTTGCAAAGGGAAAAAAAATCCCCCGAAAAGATACAAACCTCCAGCATCCAAGTGGCAACTATTTTCCTCATATATGGCAAGATTTCCTTCTGCACGCACTTGAAGTAGGAGACGGAGGGCGAGCAGGTCTCCTCCGCCTTGAGCATTGTCTGCAGCACCCTGTCATTGAGGAGGTTGGCATCCAGGTAGGCTCGTCGGATGGTCTCCACCTCGCAGCACAGCAGCTGATGTTCCATGTCTGCCTCCGTCGCCTCGAGTCAGTTCTCTGCAGCAGGACTGAGTCAGTCGCTCGCTCGCTCTCTCTCTTCCCCTTCCAGGAGTCCCTTGGATGCTGCTTCTGCTACTGCCGCTACAGCCCTCTGGAGGCTGCAAAACTTTCTAACTTCCAACAAAACTCTCCTGTATAGTCCCTGTGACGTTACTGTTGTTAAGCAGAGATCAAAGCACGAGAGAGAATGAGAGAGAGAGAGAGCCAAAAGCAAGGGGCAGAGCCCTAAAGCCATCCCATAGGCTTCAAGTCCTTCCCCTTTGCCTAGCTTATAGAGAGCAGGGGTTTAATGCAAATGAGACAAGGGCTCGCTTTCTTCAAGGGCAAGGGAGAGGTGGGGGAAACCCAAATTGTCTCTTCAGTGGATCATGCATAATTTTAAAAATGGAGCGAGTTCTGCACTGGGAGCCAAATGATGAATGGGGCTAAGGCCACACACAGACACCAGGGAGGGAAATACAAGGAGACTCGGTATTATTTTACGGGGGCGCCGGGGAGGGAAGCGGAGCAGTTACCAGTGCATTGCTGTTCGTTATAAATTTATTATTATCATTATTGCTGTCACCGGCGTGTACCTGCCACATCTGTCCTTTAAAAAGACACGCTCTCCAACCCGAACGCCTGCTCTTTGTAGTTGATCCCAAGGGAAGAGCTTTCCCCCACGTTTCTTCTCTCCAATTTTTTTCCCAGCCTGGATGGTTTTGCTGCACACCAGAATTTTTAAAGGATTAGGGCGCCCACTCCTCTGCCAGGATGGTTCTTTTTCTAATATTCCATAATTTGTTTAATTTTTTTTTTTAATTATTAACATATTTCCTTTCACTTTAAAGGTTTCACCCTCCTCGAAGGGGCACGGAGGTGGCGGGGGACAGGGCAAGGAGAGCTGATCCGGGCGGCAGCGCACTCCGGGAAGGCCGCGCTCTCGGCACCCAACCCCCACGGCTCACAGCCACCCAGAAATAAAATATCCCAGCAGAGCAGCAAAATGGTGGCCAGGGCTTCTTCCAGCACCTACAGGGAGATGAGCTGGGGCGAGGGGGTGGGAGGGAGGGAGGTGCCGGCAGCCGCCGGAGCCTGCCGGGGCCTCATCCGACGCGCCGCGTCGCCAGGACAGCCCGTCCACGCGTGATGTGGCCCTGCTGTAAATAACCCCCATTCCCTGGCCCAGCTGCCCATATCTGAAAATGCTTTGGTTTGCCTCGTTTCTATTAAAAAATAGTACCCCTTTAAACTCTGGCTTTTCGAGGGGCTGACGGGGGAACTTGAGGCCCGCTGGAGAACGCCGGAGGTGAAGCCTGTGCGCGGGAGAAACGACTTGTCCTGCACCAAAGCGGGGTGGGGAGAAGTGGGAAGGCCATAAATTGGGGTTCACCGTGCCTTTTCTGCTGCCTGCCCCTCAAAACCGGAGCGCTGGGATTAACCTGAGCCTCGGTGCTGTAGCATCACCCAGGTGCTGCACAGGTAGCTGAGACATCTTCTGGTGGCACCACACTCAGGGCAGCATCGCCTGCTGGTGCCAGGGCAGCAGAAGGGAAATCTGGCCACGGAGGACACACCGTGGAGGACATGCTGTGGGAGGACATGCCATGGAGTCACACAGCATCTCTCCTGCATGACCTGCAGGGAAAGCAGTGCCAAAGATCACAGGGCATGTTGTTGCACAGTTGGGTGTTTACGTAATCTCCGTGCACGGACTGTCTGCCCATCTTTTCTAGTTTACTCGTTTGCTTGACCATTTGTCTCCATTTTGTCCTCGTCTGTTAGGAGAAGGAGGATGTCGGAGGCCCCACGATCTCAGTTCCCCTTGCATGCCACAGCCCCTGGGGCGACCCAGAGGGTTCCTCGGCGAGGAAGCCGTGCCCTGTCCCCCCGCCTGTCCTATTGTGCTTCACGCCCAGGACGTGCACTTCTGTTTTCACAACTTTAGCCGGCGGGGAAGGTTTCAATTTTTAGTGGAGAAACACGCCACGACCCTGCACTCTCGAGCTGGAATTGACCCTCCCTGCAACGCACAACCCGGCGACCCTATTTAACTGACTTCCACGCACAACCCAGGCACCCTATTTAAACGACTTCCCTGCACGCCCAACACCTTCCTAGGGAGCAGCTTGAGGCTGTGCAGGCAGAGCCCCTGGGGCAGCCGCTGGATGGTGCCTCTTCGCCTCCAAACACTCGCTCCTGGCCGCGTCGCCCAGAGCTCCCCCTCGCCCGGCGCTGCACCCGCGCCTCGGCATCCTCCCTCCTCCCGGTCCCCTCCTGTCGGGCAGAGGTTGGGGGGGAGATTTCCCCCCCTGCCCGAGCACGCGGCCGGTGTTTCATTCATAAAAGCGGCTGCGCGGCGGGCGGGCGGTGCCGGCGGCGGGCGGGGCTGGCGCGGGGCCCGCGGAGCCCCCGCGGGGGCGGCGCGGCCGCAGGAAGCGGCGGCGAAGGGAGCCAATGGGGCCGCCGGGGCTGTTACCGGGCGGGACGGGCAGATCTCGGACGGGGCTTCCTTCGCCCGGTCCCGCCGCCGGCACACAAAGGGGGACGGGCTGGGTTTGGGGAGGAGGGGTGGGGGGTGCGGGGTGTGCATCGCCGCCGGTGGCACCGCCGCGCTCGCCACCCCCGCTCCCGGTGCCCGCTACCCGGGTGCGCCGCCGCCCGCCGCGGGGTGCGCGCTGGACGGGAGGAACGCCTCCTGAGCCGCGCATCCCGCTCGGGCGCGGCGCTCCCGCGGGATGCGGGATGCGGGATGCAGGATGCGCGCTGCTGCCGCCCCGGGGGCTTCCGACGGCGCTTCCTTCCTGCCCGCTCTCCCTCCCTCTCTCCCTCCTTCTTCGCCCGCCGCTCCCCTCCCCGCGGCGCCCGCCCGCTGCCGGGGACGCCGCCACTTTCTCATGATGTCATCCCGCCCCCGCCCGATGCGCGGCCCCGCCGCTGGGAGCGCGGCCCCGCCGCCGGGAGCGCGCATTCCTGGCGTGCCGCCCGCCCGCCCGCCGTAATGTCGCGAAGAGCCGCGCATCACTCCCGGGGGGAGGGGGGGGGGGCACCCCGTCGGGGAAACGACCTCCCCTCCCGACTACCCCCGCCCGCCCCCCCTTTCCCCTCCCACTACACCGCCCCGCTGTGCATCTGGAGATCTGCGCCCAGTTCCGCACTCCTCGGGGCAAGAAAGACGAGGAAACGATGCTGGACAGGGTCCAGCGCAGGCCGTGAAGATGATAAGGGGTCTGGAGCATCTCTCCGATGAGGAGAGGCTGCCTGTTTAGTCTGGAGAGGAGAAAACTGGGAGAGGATGTCATTAATGCACATAAATATCTCCGGGCTGGGTGCCAAGAGGATGGTGCCGGGCTCTTTTCAGTGGTGCCCAGCGGCAGGACGAGGAGCAGCGGCCGTAAACTAAAACACAGGAAGTTTCACCCAAACACGAGGAAGAACTTCTTTAGCTTGAGGGTGGCCAAGCATTGGGACAGGCTGGCCGGAGAGGGCATGGAGTCTCCCTCTCTGGAGACATTCCAAACCCACCTGGATGCCTTCCTGTATCACCTGCTCCAGGTGACCCTGCCTGGGCGGGGGATGGGAGGTTGGGCTGGGTGATCTGCAGAGGTCCATTCCAACCCCAGCTGTTCTGCTCTCCCTCACCTCCATCCAGTGCCCACCACAGCCATGACCAAAACATCAGGGCAGCCATGTGGAGCCTGTGGAATGAGGAATTTGAAGAAGCAAAGCTCACAGAAGGTTTCTGTGGAGGCACTACGACCAAGCTGGGGAGAGGTGCATGTCTAGGTGGGAGGGAGGGTGAGAGTGGCCAGGGTATCCCGAGGTGAGGAGGTGTCACTGGTGAGGCTGAAAGGTCCAAAGCCAGTGGAATTTAGCCCAAGTGTGTCCTAGATACTGGAGGTAAGGATGTGGAGAGGAGAGGCAAAAGGGCTAAGGGTATGGGGAATAAAAGGAGAGAAATCTTTCTTCATCAAGGGGAAACCTGTTGGGCCATGCCAGAAGTGAGCCAGTGGAAGGAGAGGCAATGTCCTTAAGCAGCAACATCCTCAAAGTGAAAGTGTTTCAGTGGAAGATATTTTGATTTTGGAAAGAGCAGCTACAGTTTCTGTTTTGCTCAGCTGACAGTATGTTTTGGTAATATACCAGCATGAAAATGACTGACATGGACACTGGTGTTTGATATTGATTTGTGAGCCACGAAAAAGCAAATCTTAGCCACACAGTGCACTAAAACTTGATTTACAAGGTAGCAAAGGAACATTTTCTCCATTCCCCACACTGACACTTGCTCTGTGTAGTATGGCAAGGCAGTTTAAAGGCACGTTGTGAATACTGTTGGAGGTATATTGTTGAATTGGCTTTTGTTAGTAGGTTTTGAAGTGCAATGTTACTATTTTTTGTCGCTCTTTTCGTCGATATTGCAAAACAAAAAGCCTGAGGAGATGATCTGTGGTGATTGTAGGCTCAGATCTGCTCCCACTGAAGTCAGCAGTGATTGGGTGGCTGTAACAGGGCAGATTGCTGATGTGATCATGTGCTTGGGGCAGGGGACAGAGAGTTTACTGGAAGGATCCCAGCTCTGTGTCACTCATGAGTGGCAAAACCCTTATCAAATTTTGCAGAGTACCTTGCAGAATTCCCAATAAGTGACAGGAAGTAAATGTGTATCACATATACTGCGGAAATGCTGTTTCAGGAAAGACTTAAGTGTCTTCTTATATTTTGTCTCCCTCTACCATAAAAAGATGCATCAGTAATCATGATCCAGACTCTCAGGTAGGCTGGGCTGCTGGGGTAGCTCCACGGAGGCAGATTTGCTCCCTGGCTCCAGAGAGAGGTGGCTGCAGGGATCAGGGCACATCCCTGTGCTCTCTTCTGTGCAGTACAAAAGATGTGATGATAGGAGCTTATTCTGGGGCTCCCTGGTCTAAATACCAATGAGATCTGACAGGGTTTTTGTCACTGTCTCCGCCACCTGCTCTCCAGCTCTCCCAGAGCCCAGAACCAAGCCCATGCAGCCACACACTGCGCTTCTCATGTCAGTCCACTGCCCTGTCTGCCCTTTCTCCACTTGCCTGAAAGTGGTAAATCTGCTCGCTGCATCTTTGCAACAGACCCTCTGAGTAAAAGGGATCCAAATAACCTCTGGGGCCACATTTTTGTGGGTGCTCTGCAATTCTTAACTCCAGTTTAAGTCCCTTGTAATTGCCTCACCTTCTTTGAGGTCCCAGTTCTTAGTACACTAACTTTGGGACAGAGGGAGAGGCTTTCAAAATTGAAACCCTATCGACATCTGACACCAACCTAAGTTGTTTCCATGTTCTCTCACCCTTTCTGTTGACATGAAAGTGAAGTCCTGTTTCTGGGAAGCCCCTCTGCCTCATTTCAGAACTTGCTGAATGTCTCTGTTGAATGCATTTGGTTGAACAACTGTGGCAACAAGAAGAACTTACCTCTTGGTAAATAAATCTTTCACCATGGAATGTTCTTGACCATTGGTTCTCCAAGGTGAGGATGGGGAGAGAAAGAAACTTCCTTCATTTAAAAGCTGAGAAGTGGCTAATGTAAATGATTTAGGATTTAGGATATTTCACTGAAAGAGCTCCAGTTCAGTAGCACAAACAATCCCAGAGAGTCTCCTTCACTTCTGGTGCTCCCCAAACGTCTTTCCTGGCTCTTCCTAAGTGTGTGGGCACTGCCATGGCCCCAGCAAGAGGAGGGACTTGCTGTTTGCTGCGGGGAGACCCTGAAAGCTGAGATTGCTGTGGTCACCTGCGAGATGTTTGCATCCCTCAGACCGCTCTGAGAAACCTCAGCCGTGTTACTCCTCGGTTGTAAAGCGGATTGGCACCTCTCTGAAGGACAAGTATGCGTTCTTTGAACCTCCAGCAAAAATAATTTGGCTCAAACCCAAGTCTAAAACACTGGATTATAATTTTGACCTGAAGCATAGATGACAAAATGATAAATTCGCAAAACTCGTGCATTTTTTTTTTCAGAGCACATGAATTCAATGGGAGTAATACCACCAACATCAAAGGGAGCAGGATTGAACCTGTAATGTACAGCACTAATGACTACAATCAAATAAACTGACTTTGCCTGGGTTTTCTACCACCTTTAGCCTTGTGTGTGTGTGTGTGTATGTGCACTTTTATGTGTGTGCCAACTGAGTGGATCCAGGGCGCTACCATTTCAAATCTGCAGCAGTCGTGTCAGATTGGTAAAAATATAAATTATGATGCAGGTTGACACGATTTGGGGGAGTCTGGTCTACTTGTTTCCATAAATCTCTAAAAGAAGTGAAGAACTGAAAACATTGAAAGATGAAATTATAGTCTTAGTGAAGTCTTCAGAAATATTTGCACTTAATTTGAGCTGCCTATGGCAACTGGTATTTTTTTTTTAATTTACTTGAGGTGCAGCTCAGTTTGGTGAAAAATTAGTATGGAGCAGCACATCCTTGGGGAAATACATAATCTTGGAGTTGCATCTTTGTGTCCTGTTTATTTTATATTCTTTTTGCTATGTCTGGAATTGTGCACAATGTCAGCAGTTTTGTCCCCTCTGGTTAGTTCTTACCTGACTCACTCTTCGTGGAGCTACAGGTAAGGACAGAAGAGAATGTAAGGTATGATAATAACCTGCTATTTAACTCAATTGAATTTCTTTTGTTGGCTAATTTTCATTTGTGTTTACACCATTTACAAGACTGCTCAGATTTGCAGCCTTAAACTGTGGATGCTTCTTCTTGGAGAGGGAAAACAAAAAAAGAGGGATTGTCTTTCTGAGCGTGTTTTGCATTTCAGAGGATTAAAGTGAAAAAAGTAGAAATATAATATCAATATCAGTTTTGATTAACAGCTACACCAGATGTTCCTTTTTTTCCCCGAAGTGTGATATTTTCTACGGTCTTAACATTACCTTGGCCTAGGAAGAGCCTAGAGCTTGTAGCAGCATCAATTTCCACTTTCAAGGAAACAATCAGAATTAAACATATGATGCCATTCCATTCTAAATTCCCTTTAAATTTATGTTTTCTTGATTCCTGGCTTGGGGCTTCAGTGGCTCTATCAATCCCCAGTCATTCAGAGAGTGCTAAGGCTCAGTCAACTGTGTGTAAAAGTTCGTGTCCCATCCCTGGGTATCATGGTGTGACTGGTACCCAAGGCATGCCTTGAAATGTGGGTGATTTCCTAGAATATTGTGCTGGGAAAGGGATGATCTGGAAAAGGGGAGTGGCCACAGTTTTGCTTGAAACAGGGTGATAAAGCCATGCCCTCACCTTATCTCTCCTCTTTAAAATCTCTGTAGAGTTTAAGCATATTTTGTCCATGACCAAAGCATTTCATCAAATCCCAGCTTTGGCTTTGAATTCAGGCTGAAGAAGGATGTGATTAAAAAAGCTGAATCTCAGCAAAATATTATAAATAAATAAATATTTTTAATATATATAAAATAAATAAATAAATAAATATTTCCTGTAAAAGCAGGAAAACTTTCTCCAGAAATACCAAGAGTATTTTTTTTCCTACTTCTGGAGTAATCCAAATGATGTAGCACAATGAGTAGCGCTGATGGAAATGAGGATAAATTGTGAGTGATTTAGAAACTAATTCAGGGAAAGACTCAAAACGTGTGCCTAAATTTAAATAAGTAGGTACACCGGAATTGCCCATATGCTTAAAAATCAAATATATGTTTAAATATTTTGCTGAACTGGAGCCTAAGGGTACAGTTTAAAGTTAAAGCTAAACTAGTCTAGACAGTAGCTGCTGCTAAAAAGTGATTAGTCCTCTCTCCTGGTTTGATTTCCTGAAATGCCCATGCTGGAGTAAAACCAAAGCCGTTTGTTGACAGGAGCAGCCACTTCCTCAACAACTTTGAAAAGCATTAATTTCTCATAAAAAATGAAAGTAAAAGTCTTAGTTAGTACTAAAATCAACGGAGATACGCTGGAGTCAGTTTTTGTACTGACATGCAACCCCTGTTTGATTTCACAAGCTGCAGCCTGTTGGGGAAAGAATTAAGGGGAGCAGTTCTCACGCTGACTGGGATGCATTTATTTCCTGCACTTGTGGGCTCTTCCATCCTCCCAGTGATGGCTGGGGGGGAATGGGAACAGCAAGAGCAAATGTGTCAGTGGAATCAAGAGAGAGAAGACATAGGGTGATCAGAGGTGCTCACCCTTCTTACTGTGATGCACTGCTGGTGTTCTCTCAGCCCCACAGGGATTAGGGCTTCACCACTTCTGTTTGGCCCTCTGTGAAGGTTCAGCTGATGCCTCCTGAAAGACTGATCGATGTTTTTCTGGAATAAAACCATAGAGATTGGAGGCTGTTTGGAGGACCTTTCATGAAGGCATGTGGCCTCTTGGGGAGGGTTAAGGCTTCCTGGACATCCACCAAGAAGCCATGGACCGGGGGAGATGATGCAGAGCTGTCTGTGTTTTTGAAGGTGATGATGAAGCAGACATCAGTCTCTCACCGCAAACATTTAGAGACAGTGGAGGTCTGAGGACCCCAGATTTCCCTCTGGCAAGTTTTCTGTGGAAGGAGGAAGGCTGGGGATTTCTATCACAGCCCTTTTGTGCTGCTTCTGAACTCTTGGCTGCCTGCCTGCGACAGGCTTTGTGATAATACCCCGCGCAAAGACCTAGCGTGTTTTTAATCAAATGTTTCCATTGGTTTTAATATATTGCACCCATCAGATTAGAGTCACTCAGCAAAAATCCAGCCTGTCTCATTTATCCTTGTTCCTACCACGTCCTCAGCTCTGCTTTGCTGACGTTGGTTCTGGTCGTGGGGGTTCTCGTTGGAGGGGTGCTGAAATTAGGCTGGTTGGAGCAGCTAGGCCAAGGAACATCAAGCAGTAAAATAAAGTCTTGATGACATGTTTGAACTCTTGTAGACCATGGGTTATCTGATCTGCAAGGTCACTGCTGTTCTCTGGGAAAGTTTGAAAGAATCTGCTCCTGTTTCAAGCTCAGAGGGCCCTTCTTGACAATTTTATGGCACGAATTCAGTTTTACTTTTTAAGTATATTCAGTTGGTGTTTCAGAGTATTTACTACCTGTGTTTTTATTTCCTTCTCTTTTAACTGCTCATCAAGAGCAAACAGAGTTGAATTAGTTTTAATGCACAGAAGGAAAAAGTGACTCCAGTCAGGCTGCTTGTGCTACCAGACCTGAATGAAATGCAGAGAGGAAAATGACAATAATATGAAAATGAGAAACCTAGAAAGAACTTTAAAATTCCTTTTAATAATTTAAGCTGTCATCAGTAGGAGAAATAAGGAGTTATATTTCAGACATGACTTATACCAGGCATGCCTTAAAAAGGAAAAGGCAAGTTGATAATGCCTGAAGAGGCTGTCCCTGGGAATAAAAAAAGTGCAGAATTAGGCCTTGGGAAGCCAAGTATCTATTCCACCATTCAGTCTGTAGGAGAAAAGAAATGATGGCCCTTGATCTTTAGCTGCTCTAACAGATGGACTCAGGGAAGCAGTAGGAAAATAACTTTGGTAGAAGATCTTTCTTTCTGTATTTATGAAAAAGTCAAGTTGTGCCTTGCTCAGAATGCCAGGAGCTATTATATTACAAAGATTTGTTGTAAATATGATTAGCTTAACAGTGTCCTCCTGTAATACGGATCATAAAGCCTGGTTAGAGGGAAACCAAATGCTACAAACGTTGCAAAATAACTTTCACAGACCGTTAAGGTTTAAGGCCACAGCGTGGGAGTTTATTACAAAGATACCCTCTTCCAGCAGCAGATACTTTGAGTTAGAGGTGTTTCCCACCCCAGGCTTTATTTGCTGCCAAGTGTGATGTCCTGGCTGTGTTTATGCTCCTACACAGACTGGCTCAGCTTTGTGGTGGGGTTGCTGCAATGGCACAAGGAATCCTACGGGGAGGGGTTGAGCAGGCTGCTGTTTTCCTTTTCATGGGAATCTGAATATGTAAACTCTTGGACAGTTTATCCTCCCTGGCTGGGAGGATACCACCCCCCCACACACACTCTGTTTCCCTCCCTTTCAAGTAAGAGTATTATCCAGCAGGATGGGATATGACTTCCCCTTGCCAGTGGCTTTCATGCCACCCCGGTGTGCTGTTGGGAACAAGGATAACGCACGCCCTCCCCTCAGGGATTATTAATTTGGTGTCCTCAAGGAACATGTAGTTTATCTACAAAGCAATGCACTACTTGTGCCATAAAAATTTCTTATCACCAGGCAGGAATGGGGATCCAGATCCATTTATTCCGCTCTGTGTAGGTACTGGAGTTTAAGGGAGGGATCTTGTTGCCTTACAATTATCTCCTTGGTTTGGTTTTACTCTGGTGTAATTCCTTGGGCTCTCCTGAAGCTGTTTCAGACTCATGTGATTGGGTGCATATACTTGATGAAGTTACAGTGACAGCAAAGTGTGAGCTGGAGCCTTTGGCGGGAAAATCTCTCCTTCTCTAATGATAAGAAGTTTATGATTAATCACCGGCTTGATTACATTACCCTTTAATTAAGCTTGTAAGTGCCAGAGAATTGGGACTTTGGTGTGCTTTTCCTTTGTTGTCTCCTGATTATGGCTCTGCTGGTGTGATTTTATAGAATCACAGAATCCTGTTCAGGTTGGAAAAGACCTTTAGGATCATCAAGGCCAACTGTTATGAAAGGGCTTGCATCGATTTTCCCTTCCTATAACAGTTCCCACCCCATAAAGAGGAATTTAAGGCATGTTCTTCCTTGGTGATGTTTCCACTGTTGAAAATGTTTCAGCGGAAAGCAAAAATGTAGGTGAAAATATGTGTTAGTTTCATTTATATCACAGAATTACCATCCTCTACCTTGGATTCCTTTCTCAGCTTTCCCTGGAGCTCTCAGGTGCTCACAAAGACATCCCATGGATTTTCTTCTACAGAAAACCACAGATCTACAGCACAGGCAGCTGGTACCAGCAGTTTATAGTAAACTTCCTCACGCAGGATCCCACTGCCCTTCACAAACTATGCTGATGCTTTTCACTGAATTGTGCCTGATTTTTAGGGACTCCTCAGCCCTTTGGATAACTGCAGTGTAGCACTGTACTCCTTGAAGATCTCTGCCATTCCACTAATGCCTTCAGCACTTGCCACTCTTGACAAAAACCCCACTGAGTGCACAGTTCCTGCAGTAAGAAGTGAAAATTCAAGTGCAACGTGTGGAATTTGCAAGTGCAGCTTCCCTCAGTCCTGGCCTACCCTCTGTGCTGTGCAAATATTTTTTTGACTGGTGGTTATTACCCTTGCAGCAGAAATGTAACAGCAACGAAGTATTATTTGAAACATCAACAACCAAAGGGAAGGCCAGAGTGCTTTTCTCTGGGAGGGCTCTCACAGATCTGCAAGAAAACCTCAGCTCCTTTTGCCCTCAGGAGGATTTTGGTGGCTGGGGTCAGTTAGGAATGGTCACTGGTGAAGAGGGACCGAACTCCCTCAGGACACTGACTGGCTGCTCTGGGTGCCAGGTCAGTGCCCAAACCCACCTAAAAATCCAAGCTTTACCCACTTTCACACCTCTTTCAGTGCCTACTGAGAATCAGTCCCAAACCAGAATAGACTGAGGCCTTTGATTGTAAGATAAGGAGGAGACCTGCCAAGCCAGATGCTCGTTTTCATTGCCTGCCCAACAGGCAGCTCCCAAGGCATCCATCCTTTTAGAAGTCACCCTCTGGAAAAGTCACTCTGAAGATTTACCCACTGGAAAGTGCAGGCAGGAGTTGGAAAAGGGCAGGGATCAGGTCCCAGGTCTGGTTACATCACTTTGAGCTGTCAGGTTCAGCATTTTATCTCTGGCAGTGGCCACTGTGGGGCTGTTTCGGGTAGTGCTCTTTTAACTTCCAGACTGAGGACTGGACTTTTCAAGTCCCCAGTCCAGTGGGGCTGGCTGGAAACAACAGGTCTCTTGTGCTCCAGTGCATCTTCTGACTAGGAAAGCCCAATTCTCGACTCAAGCTGGATCTTCTTTCCCGCCCTCCTGACAGAAGAGGGCTTAGAAACCCTCTCTGCCACCTTTCCTTCCAAGCTGGTGGAGCCCATCCAGCTTAGGTCCCTGGCTTCACCCGCGGCATAGTAATCTCATCTGTCTGGCTCAGCTGATGGAGAGGCAGATGGAATTACACCCAGGTATGCAATTTTGGACTAGGTTAAATGGTATCACACAATACTAGTAATGATAATGATGATAACATCTTATGCTGCATGTGAGGAAAATTAGCTATTGTCTCAGAGCAGTGGCTGACAAGCAGCACAATGCAGTGCTATGCACTCAAGAGGGAGAATACAAGTTGCTTCACTCATTTTCATCCCATCCTCGGGAGTCTTGCCTAGCCTAGGGGTTAAAATCTGGGAGACAGGATCATCTGCATGTGAAATGTGGTAGGAACCATCAGCTCAGGCTGATAGGAGCCACAGGCTCCCACACAGCCCATTCCGGAGGATAGGACTATCAGATGGAAGGAGCTTAGACACACAGTGCAGCCTCACAGTCCCAGCTAAGTATCTTTGCAATGGTTTCCCACATCACTTAACAGCTTGTTTAACCCATCATGATTAACCAGCAGGGGCTCCGCAAGAGTATCCCACAATCGGTAGAAATGCCACAGAGGACCCAAAGGACCGCAGTAGAGGGCAAACACAATGGTGGAGAGTCAGGGTGTCTTCGTGCCTCTCCTGAAAAATATCCACGTGTTCCAGAGCACTGTAAATGCATTGCAAATACATTGCAAATGCATTCGTTTCAGCCTTTTCCACACATGTTGCAGTCAAGTTTAGGAAAAGCACAGCAGAAATCCTGATTGTTGAAGTCCTGTTGTATGTATGGTGGAACTCTGCAAAGCCACAGTTTTCTCTCAGCCTGCACAAATAATCAGTTATCTCTCCCTGATTCTCAGAAAGAGACTTGATCGTGAAGTGATTGAAGCAAGATCTTTTACTTGAATCTGTAAGACTTTCATGAAGTGTGACAGTTGAAAAGTGACTTATCTGATATGTCAGCTTACTTGATATTGAGTTCACATAGAGAGAGATAACATGTTTTTTGATGCTTTTCACCTCCTTTTTACCATGCACCTCTGCCTGTTTACTGTTTGGTGAAGTTTGGCAGTTGGCAATGGATTTGCCAACCATGCAGGTTGGGAAGTTCCTCTCTATGTTATTAAGATCAATGGGTCCCCCTCCTTCCAATTGCAAACCACTTTCTTTCTGATGAAAACTTTAAATCTCTGTAAACAGCCTTCCCAGAGTCTGAGTAACAAGTGCAAAAGAGTGAGGGGAAGTGCAATGTGAATACACAGCTCAAATGCAAAGCCTGAATTGTCTCAGGGGGAGGTGGTGAGCACCCCTAAGAGATTCTTGCATTGGCAAAGTTCAGCATGGAAGTGCAAAAGCATCCTACAAGGCCTCAGAACAGCCTTCTTAGACCCAAAAGCCCAAAGCTGATTCAAGGCAGTATCAAGCCACAAAACTTCAGTTGTAGAGCTGGGGGAAGGAACAGCTGGCAGATAAAGAAGACAGATAGCAGAATTGTATCTTAGATGAGACTTCTAGTTACTCAAGTGCTGTTAAATTTAAATATCGCCTTTCCATAATTTAACTCCTGGAAAGCCAGAAAGTATTACCCCACACTCTATGGCCCAGGGAGCCGGTGCAGGGTACGTCAGCAGTGGTGTAATATTGACAGACAAATACGGCTATTGTATTCATAAATGTTCTCCTTACAAAGCAAAGAGCATTGTAGCAGCATATACTTAATGCCAGCGTGGTAGACTGCCATGCAATCAGTGTCTTGGATGAATTGAGAACACAAACAAAAATAGATTAGCTAACAACCAAATTGTATTTATCTTGCTTGACAAGGCTAGTTCAGCAGTGAGTCATTTTCTGATCTAATAGCGCTGCCATCTCCAGTATTGTGGGTAATTGTTGCTGCTGAGAGAAAAAGTTCAAACAACCCAAATACTGGAGAGGCAGAGGAGCATTAGCATGTCTGAGGCAGGAGAGTCTGTCTGATCCCCAGGAGATGCAATAGAGCAATCAGCTGCATACTTCCTTGAGCTGTGATACCGGGGTCCCGGCCACCTGGGGTCATCACGGGGCTTTTGGGAAAGCAGAGTTTAGTTTTCCTGGCAGGATCGCAGCCGAGGGCCTGACAGAGCCTTCGCCTCAGCTGTGCTGTCCGTGCTCTGCCGGCTGCCTCATGCCTCGCCTCCAGCGGCTGGAGAAGAGCAGAATCCTTGCTCTTGGGCTGCTCCACGAGCTCTGAAAGCCCTGGGACGCAGCCGAAGGTCAGATTCAGCCCCGCGGATGAACCCTGCCTTTATCTGCCCTGCCAGCTCCCCAGCCCTGCCTCCCAACCAGCCAGCACAGGTACGGATGGCAGCCCGGTGCTCTGGACAGGCCAGCAGCCCAGGCATTTGCCCGGAGGGTGGTTTTGCTGGCCACGCTGCGCTCCTCGCTGCAGCCAACAATCCCCGAGCCGACGAGCTCAAGCATGTCCTCATGAGCTGCTTCACTTCGGGGACTGCAGCACTGACGAACCTATTTGTTGGTAATCAATGGGGATGTGCGGGGAAACTGTACCTGCCTCGAGGATTAAAAGCGTTCTGCGTTTATAATGAGAGTAATTGCCTTGTTTGAAAACAGTTGTCAACTTTATGTTAAATAATAGAAGTTTGCGCTGAGGTCATTCGGGTTCCAGGTGAAAACGTGCTGTGGAAGGCACACATTCGAAGCAAGAATGGGCATGAATGCGATTGGGCTTGGTTCTGATCAAGTTTACATTTGTTTAAAGGCCCAGCCCAATGCCTGTGAAAGTCGTTTGATTGATGGAATAAATCAGCTGAAGTCAATGGGATTACCCTACTGTCAGCCCAGTATGGGTGAGATCAAAACCCAGATCATTATCTTTTTGTGGCTTTCCTTTTTGCATATTGAGAGGGAGTCAGTGTGAAAGGCCATTGATTGCTTTGTAAAACATCCTTTAAGTTCGGTGGGAGTCCGCCTGCCTGCGGATGGTTGACAGGATATGGCCCATAAAGCCACCGGGATGCTGAGGATTCCTACCTCTGGATGTGCACTGCATCTGTTTGGCTTTGCTTTGCCAGAGGTAATCAGACAGTTAATGGGTTTTGCATAGGGAGCCAATTGACTGTGTGGGATGTGAGAGCCCAGCCAGGCATTAAAATACAAAATGAAAGAGTAAGTGAAACCACCGCATTCTTTGGGGAAATGCTAATGGGTGACAGTTATCGTTTACCACCTCGGTCTCTTGTTCTTTCATCAGAATCAATTACTTAATTTTTTTTCTCTTTGTGCATGATGATGATGCTTTCATGAAAAACAAGTCTATGGAAATAGCGAATACCAGCAAGCCAGAAGAAGCGAAGGATGCAAAACTTCAGTTTTCCCATGGCCTGAAAATGACTCCCTCCCTGGCTTAGGGCAGCCACAGGTATGCTGTTAATTTTAAGTCCTCTTGCCAGAAGGCTATAAAATGTCTTTTCATCTTACGTTACATAAGTATCCAACAAATAAGAAGACTGTTATTACAAAGGCAACCACACCGAAAAAAGGTTTCATTTACCCTGAAAACCTGCATTAAAGGCTTCTGATGTCTCTGTGTAACTTGAAGGTTGCTGAACGCTTTTGGAGAGGAAAATTCATTGAATTTTTTTTTTTTTTTTTAAAGAAAGGGTAAGTTTGATGCAACACCAAAATGGGATGCTACGAGGAACCACGTGACAAATCTTCTGTTAATCATTGAGGTAACTTTGCTCTCAAATGTGAGCTTCTGTATTCTTTCAGCTTAAGAGACAGCTTTCTGGAAAACCCTGCTAATATTAAGCACTCTCAAATTAAACTTTTCAGTGATCTTTCTGAACTAAACAGAAAAGACCTATATGAACAGAAAGAAGGGAGAGATCTAATAGATATCTATGTCAGGAGTGCAAACTCTGAGGTGCTAAAAACCTCTTAGGACATGAAACCACAGCTGAGGCTGAGGATGCTCACAGGGCTTGAGAGAAAAGTGCTCAGCAGACACAGGAAGGGTCTTCAAAACCCTTGTGCTTCTTGTCATCAAAGAAATAATTCTGCTTGGCCTCACTGGGTGCTGAATTGCTGCTTTGCACTTTGACACGATTTTCTGCAGGAAAATAAAGTGCATTTTTGTGCCAGTAAGATACACATTGTGACATGAGATAAGGTGTAGGACGATGCCTCTGTGAAGGTGATTCAGCACTCACTGAACGCACCTCTTAGTAATTAAGATGATGTGGTGGTTTAGTTGTATCACAACCTTCTACATCTTCACAAATCGATTAGCATCAGGTATATTTAAAATATGTCCAAAGTCAGTTAACTTTCAGGCAGCAAAGCATCCTCACCTGCTCATTTCACAGGAGAAAAAAAACCCACCACCACCAAACTGTGGAAATCTCCATGTGAGTGTTGACATCCTGCTTGTGAGCCAATATTGTCACAAGCAATAGGCTTAGAGAGAACAGACCAATCAATGAATATGAACTGACTTACACAAAGCTGAAATTAGATCCAATATCCTGATTGGAGTTATTGCAATTAACTAAATAAACACACGTTCTCAGTTAATTGTTTTTGTAATACCATTGTGCCTAGAGGCCACATCCGAGGCTGAGAGACATCTATACTAAGCACTGCAAATACATCCACTAAGACACAGCCCTGATGCTGAACAGCTTGCTGTTCATATAGACAAAAGAAACAAAGGGCTGGGGACAGAAATCATTCTTTATTGCCTCCATGTCAGAGAGGCTGGCCCAGAAAAATTGAATTGTCTTGCCCAACACTGTATTAGAATTATTTGGCAGGACTGAGAAGCAAATGGGGAACATCAGTATCCACTTCACAAATCTGCCTATCCTTTCTCTAGCACAAACTCTTTTTTTTTTTTTTTTTTAACCAGAAGACTTCTCAGGCCCAGGACAGCTCTGGACTCTTGTTTCCTTACATCACATTCCTTCTTTTTCAAAGACAGCATGCTACGTACCAGGGAGGGCTTTTGGTTTCTCTTGTCTTGGATGAGCCTCTGTCCTGTCCATCTCACCAGTGTGACACACTGGTCACCATTAGCCTTTCCTGATTAGTTTCTTCTTCATTATGAACCTGCACCTATAGAATATAAAGTCATTGAAGCAGAAATTGTTCTGCTTGCTGACTTCTTTTATCTCCTGGGGAAAAAAAACCAAAACAACACAGTATTCAGTGTGTGTTGACTCTACCCTGTTTTTAGGAGAGACCCTGTAGTGGCAACACTAAGTGTTATAGACCCAAACTCAAGACTTTCTGCTGTCTGTCAGCCTTGATTCTCTCAAGACCAGTGATAAAGTGGTGCTGTCTTCAGCTCAATCTAGAATTTCATCTTCCTCTCCAGACAAGAACTGCAGTGATGTAACCAGTGCGTGGTTCTCAAAGCTCCTTTCCCCCTTTTTCTGCAGAAAACAAATCTCAGGAGAAAGCTCAAAATCATGAGGTTTCAAAAGTAACTATCCCTGTGTCTTCACCAAATGGCCTCAAATTCGTGTTCCAGGCTCTGATAGATTCATTTTGCAGTCAGTCAGCTCTTGCTTGGGTTTGAGTGGGCTTGAAAAACTGGCTCAAAATAAATAGTCTGCTCTTCTTGTAATCTTAACTAGGGAGTTACTTGTAGTGATTTGGTAATGAAGATTTCTTCTTCCAGCAGTTTAGCTGGAAGATGTGACTTTATGTGAATCACTGAGTCCATCTGGAACTCCAACAAGCCTATGTCTGTGCCATCTCCCCAGCCATAAAATTATTTTCTACTTCTTTGCCAGACTGAAAGTTCTAGGAATGGCCTAATTGACAAATTACAGAACAGTGCCTCAAAGAATAATTTTTTTTCCCAGATAGCCATATGTCTTAAATTTTCCTTTAAATAGCACGGATATATAATTTGAATACATGCTTATTTTCTAGTTCTGGAATATTTATTTACCTGAAATCCTGCAGCTTTAAGAACCTTGTTATGAACTGAAGGAAAAGACTAGCAGTGTAATAGATGGCCTAGACATCTCCCTTTTTGATGTCTCCTGGCTGAGAAAGTAAAAAAAGAAAAAAAAAAAAAGAAATAGTCCTCTGTGTTTGATGAATGCAAGAACCAGGTTTCCAACCACGGAAAAGCCTTTAGAAACACAAGTGAGGTTTTGATCCCCGGCCCCAGTGTCATCCATCTTGGAGAGCTTTCTGTTTTTATTATTTTAAACAGGTCAGCAAGAGTGAGATGGGAAGCTGTAGTTTCAAAACAGGCGCCACTGCAGTGTTTCAGCAAAATACTGCACCATTTCAAATGCAAATCTAATACTGGTCCTGGATCCCTTGCAAATGGCCCAGCCTTTTCCAGTGGGAGCCCCAGCACCTCCTGATTTACAGTGGTGAGCACCAAGCATGGAGGATACCAGAGCCCTGGCCCCCAGGGGATCTTTCTGGCTCTCGGACCTTGGAGTTAGGGACGTTCCCATGTTCCCCAAGCTCCTGCTGGAAGGTGGCCTCAGGTCCCAACACCTCTGCCCGTCCCAGCTCCCCTCTGGATGTCTGGTGCTCAGACCTGGAGCACACAGATGCCTCATGGGTTGCACGTGGCCATGGCCACCCTAAATCCAGATTGCCACTGTGAGGAGAAGTCCGGAGCAATGAATGAAAAGTATTTTCCCTTTTCAACCCCCTGTCATATGAATGGAAATTATGCAACTTGCTCAGGCTGACACAGTCAGGACTGGGCATTTGCTGGTGAGAAAACAGGAACACAGTGGCTGTTTTCTGTTTCCTGCATTTTGAACACGGTGCAAATGCGATCTGGGCCCTTCTGCAGTGCTGTTTGCTGAGACACCCTTCCTTTAGGGGAGTAATTTGGGAAGAACAACAAAGAATTCTCCGGCGAACTTCCTCGCAGAGAAGGTTGCGGCTGCCTTGCCAGCTCTCAAAATTAAAACTATGCTCCAGTCAAAAATGCCTATTCAGGCTGACATCAAAGGGGAAAATGGGAGCAGGTCAAGGAGTTTAATTTCCATGGCACTTGCATTTGTGATTCACATGTCGGGCGCAGCAATGACTTACATGCCCATTGGCAATAATGGAATAGAGGGCCAGTGTGGATACAAAGGGAAGCGATCCCGAGGTAACAGTGACGGGCCAAACCCTGTGTTCAGTGGGATGAGTGGAGCTCATTGAAGTGGGTTGGTGTCACGTGGGGCACGATCTGGTGGTCTTTCCCAGATTTTTTTTTTTTTTTAAATTTTTTTTTTTTATTTTCATGAATACCAACTTTGTGGAGCCCCCTCGCAGTCGAGGCTTTCAGAAATGAGCAGTGGAGCTGCTGCTTGGGGATATCAATCCAAGACATGGGGGGCCTGATGCCAGAGGGCTCCTTTTCACTGTCTAGAGGCCAGGCCCTTTTAAATATACCTCAGGCTGAACAGGGGAGGTGACTCCCAAAAATCTGGGTCTCAGGGCATGTTTCCTGAATCCTTTGAGGTGTGTTTTCATACTAACTTTTAAACTTCTCAAAATCTCTGGTTAAGGTGAAGGGCTATATCTTGAGGTATGAAAGCAGGAGGTATGTAAACCTTTTAACAGTGTCTGTATATTCTCCTACTGCTCCTTATTTGCTTTTCTCATGGGACGATCCAAGTAGGCATTACAGACTGTTGATAAATAGATTTTCAGCCCATTTCATTTAACCATTACCGCATTTCCATATCAAAGATTTTACACTTGGCGTGCCCAAGCCTATTTTATTTGTAATCTTTTCTCAAATGAGGAGGTTGGAATGTCTCTTCATTATGTGTTTCATCTGCAATGTACTGCCTTCATGTTACTCCTTAAGATGAGATCTTATGCTCTACCTCAAGTCATTCTGCAACTCACTGGCTCTTATTTATTCTGGCCTCCTAATCTAACACAATTTCTGTGTTCAAACTTGTTGCTATTTTTTTTTTTTTCCAAGGATACACCATATGATGTTAAGCATGTGCTGTATATCAAAGTGCAAATATAAACTAGTTGATAGTCTCTAGTCACACCCTGGATAGGTGTGGCATTTGGGAATTTTTTTGCTTGCTGGCTGGAGATCAGAATGTGCTTAACATGGCTCCACGTACAGGATCTCGATTGGGAGAGAACTGGTTGGGGTTTTTTGGGTTTTTGTTTTTGTTTTTGTTTTTAGGGTTGGTTGTTGGTGGTTTTGTTTTTTTTTTTTCATATATGTTGTTTGAAGGGTTGGGAGCTAAATAGTTGTACTGTTTCCAGAAACAGATTTTTACTTGTTTGGCTATATTTAGAGCTGCAACTGGGAGATTTGAGGGTATGATAATCCAGTGCCTCACTGTCTTTCCTTTTCTCCTTCTCTCTCTATCGCTTTGTGGATAAGAGGATGGACGAGCTTAACTCTAGTGTCAGCCTAAGGCATGGTTCGGAGCTGCTCTACTCCAAGAGAAACTCCAAGGAGGAAGTATGACTCACAGAGCTGCAATTCCTTCCACAGTTCCTCCTTGTTCCAGCCAGGGATGTACGTTGCTTTGCTGCTTGTGCTGCTAGACTAAGGCTCACTTCTCCCCTTGTGCTCACAAGCCTCGTCTTGCAGGACAGAAAGAGGGATAAATGTCTGTGCCAGAACCAGGGTGTCACTCGCCTGGGAAAGGGCACTTTGCCCCAAGTGAGACAGGGACCACTCGAACCCCAGGTGGGTTTCACTGTGAGCAGTGACCTCACAGCCACTGACACTGGGTTGCCAGTCACTTTGCAGAGATGCCTATCCCTCAGAAATCCTTTATGTTGATACCAAGAGCAGTGCACAAAGTGTTGGACAGTTTTATTATTTGTTTTCCTGTTATATCATGCTGATTTTCTTCCTCTGTCTTCACAGTCTTTCATTCAATGAGATGTAGTGGCTGTCAAGCTCATGCACAGCTCACCAGAATTGCCTCTCAGTTTCCCTCTGATTTTTATTTTATACTTAGAGCCTGGAAAAAGGATTTGCAGGCAATACTTTTCTTACCCAAACAGAAACACTCATTAGGGCATTCATAGTGAAATGCTCAAAATCACTGTTTCTTCACTGGTAGTGCAACTGTAAGGCCTGAGAACATCAACTGATGTTTGATGTGTTTGCAAATGATGCACATGATCATTCACCTGCCTGACCTTCTGCTCTACATCAGCATGCTTTGGGGAAAAACATCTAAAACTCACAGCCTTCTTTTGAGTGTGCAAAGCAGAAATATGGAGGGATTTCCAATTCAGCACTATTTTAAAAGATTTATAATATGACAGTAAAATACTATGTTAACCTCAGTGCTTGTTCCTAAACCCTTTAGAATTACCAGGGAGAAGTTTTTGGGAATTATTTTACAGTTAAAAAAAAAAGAAAAAACAACAAACAACCAAAAAACCAACCAACCAAAAAAACAACAACAAAACAAAACCAAGAATGAGACTTGACTTCGGAAAACAGATCTGGCCCTCATGTGGTGCTCAGCAGCACAGACACACACTCACACTTCCTGCCTGAGTTATATCAGTCTCAAAAATAGCCTGTGAAAGGAGATTCAGGCTATTGGACCAACTTCTGCTTTCAGCAAAGTGGACTGAACACAGAGCTGGATTTATATCTCCATGTTTGTGGTTTGTACTGAGATGTATAAAGCTTATCCTTGTACTGTGAGCTTTCAATGGCATCAGGACTAATTCACCTGGGTATGATCTACAGACAGAGATCTACAGAGAGAGAGAGAGAGAAACACTTTTCATTTGAGCTGGTCTTTATCCCTACAGTGGAAATAAATGATGGGAAGGAAGCCTGCAGTTCAAACATGCAAAAATTGCTTTTGTTTTGAGTCAGTTTACTCAGGTATTTTAAACAGGCTTAGTTAAAATAATCACCTGAGCCTTTTTGACAACTTTGTAAGAAGGCCTTATATGGCTAATTCTGAAATATCGTCAGATAGCAGGTTAATCGTGTCCAAGTGCACATTGCTGCCCCAGGTAGGAGATAATTTCCTGTGTTGAAACAATGATTTGAGAGCGATAAACTCGTGGACAAGGAAATATCATCTTCCAGTCCTGCTGCATCTTGGAGTAATGCATGAGAACTCCTTTCAGCTGCATGCTTGTGCTTAGCCAAGTTATTAGACACACTCAGGATGCATTCAACTCATACACCTCCTAAATTACTCGATGGTTTTGGGTTCACATAGCTGCTGATTTAGTCAGATCCCCAGTGCTAACAAAAACTGAATATACTGACCTGCCAGGAATGTTGCTTGTATAGGTATTTAATAAATGTGCTTAACTGTGTTTAATTGTACAGATATGCAATGGGCACCTTTAAAACCTTCTCAGTGTTTGGTGATATGGAACACAGCTTTTGAAATGGGATAATACTTTGGAAGAGCAAACATTCACGTTTCATGTTTCAGCAGTTCTGAACACATCATCAAAAAAAAATGGCAAAAGAACCTTTAGTGGATCAGATTATGTACCCTTTTGAATAGAAGTAAATTCAAAATAATTCCATGAAGTCAAGTCAGAGAACTTATTCTCCCCTGGTAAATAATACAGCGAAATTGGCTGGATATTTCACTGTGAACAATTCAGTGAAAACATTATCTGTGTTTTTCATAGCCCTCCTTTTTCTTTTTTCCATATTCAACCTTTTCTTCCTCATTCTCTTTTTAACCTTTGCCGCCTTCTGATGTCATGCACAGAAGACCTGAGAAGTGGAGGCACACCTGAGAAACAGATGATAGAGTGAGTGGTTTGGAGTGGACAAAAATATTGCTGGAAGCGCAGAAGATGGTAAAATACCAATAATCCCTACTGATATCTGACATGACTAACAAAGGAAGGGTTCATTCCTTGTATTGTTTCAGTTCCTGTGAGTGCCCCTTGCCTACTGTGTTGTGTAATATAGCCTGGATAGAAACGCGGCTGCAAAAGGGAAAAGGTGACACTGATCCTGCTGTCTAAATAGGAGTTAATACTGTGCTCATCACTGCGGTGTCTGAAAGCAAAGATATACTATTGCTGTTGCAGGACAAAGTTCATGGAATATCAAGTGTTGATAGTCTGTGCTCAGAGCCTGTAAATGTATGTACAAATGGATCAGATCCACAGCTGGCATCTGTCTGGCTCCAGATCTGGTCCAGTAAGTTTCTAAAGAGTAGTTCACGACAGACCATTGAAAACTTCCAAAGAAAGTCCCTGGGCACATGACAGAAATGGCCAAGTGGGACAGCACAGTAGAAGAAAGAAATCCTGTGGGTTCATTTCTTTAAAGCATAGAAGTCATTAATCATTTCTATTCCTTTCCATTTGAAACAGCTGCCTGCCTGCATTTGCTAAGTAACTGCTTTCCTAACCACACAGCAACTAAGCTGTGGGCTCCAGAATGCTCATGCTTCCAGATATTAATAAACAATTTCCCTCTTTCACTGTGTCAATGAAAGCACGTTAACATTCTAAGCATCTGGTTTCTGGTAGGGAAATAAAACGCTGTGGGTCCCGCATTTCATTTAATTCCCTCCAAAAATCTTTCTTACTGCCTGTCTTCTCAAGTGGGGCTTCAAAAGTTCAAAAGCTTGAAGTAAAAAAAAAAAAAAAAAGAAAGAAAGAAAGAAAGAAAGAAAAATCTCGGTGGCCTTCTACCCATCACCTGCGGTGCAGGACGTTGCTCTTTGTCAAATTAGGAAATAACCTCTCCGGTCTTGCTTATTTGCTCATCTTCTTGTGAAACTGTGCTACTGTTTCCCACGTTAAGCTCGCCGCTTCCAAAACCCCCTTCTTGTCATCTCCGCGGGCGGCTGCAATTAGTGAAATACCAGCCAGCAGGTGGAGACGCATGAAAGCAATCCCGGTCCACAGACAGGCTGCTTTGACATCGAATTCCCATAGCCCCGGCCAAGCGCTCCAGCGGGCCGGAGCCAGAAAACCCGCAAGCTATTGGTCCCGTGGAAAAGTTCAGGATTAAAACCTTGGATCGCTGGCAAGACGCGTGACGGAGCATCGCTCCTCCTGTCCGGCCGAGGAGCCATCCGGGCAGCACCTTTGGTGTTCCCGGGAGCCGTGGAGGGAGGGAGAGAGGGAAGGAGGGAGGGAGGGACGCTGCTGACTCTGCCCTGACCTTGGTTCATTCAGTTTGTTCAACAGTTTAGAGCTGCCTGTCAGCGTCAGCTGTGCTGAGTGATGCAGGGAAGCCACACACGCTCCGGGCTGTGCACGTTCCCTCCCGGCCTGGCGCTGGGATGGGGGCTCTGGCCGCTCCCAACAGCAAACTTCACCCCAGATGCGTTTCCACCTATTTGCTGTAAAAGTGCAGCTTGAGGTGGTGCGAAAACAGCTTTGCTTCCTCTCCGTTCCTTTCATAACTCCTCCCACCCAGCGTTTCCTCTTTCGGAGTGGAAACACCATTGTAAGAGCTATTTCTGAAGTATCCCCGCCAAGATCAGGAAGTGCGGAGGAATATACAAGTATGAGGAGGGGGAAAGGCAGTTTGGGAGTTATTTTGGGAGTGGGGAAGTTGTTTACACGAGCCTGGGAGAAAAGCTGAGGGTAATTCTGAGTTGTCTTCAAACCGATTTAATTTTCTAGCTCTAATCCCTCTAGAAATGATAAGAAACTGCAGCAGTGGGTGTGCAGAACACCTAAATGTGGACTGATTGCCTTCAGTGGGAATAAGCAGTCAGTGAGAACCAAACCTAAATGCCATGCCACAGCATGCTGGCAAACTCCTCCCTTACACCCAAAATGATTGCTGAGACTGTGAAAGGCAAATTTTAACTGACAACGGTGACAGGATATGTCGACAGGCACGTGGAGACAGGGGAAGAGGAAAGGAGATGGTGCAGGATTAGCAGAGCTGTGAAAATTACAAAAATCATCTGCAAATATTTTGAGATATTCAGGTGTTTGAACACACGATGCCCTGGAAAATCATGTTCACTGTGGAGATGGTGGGAAACACCGTGTCTTGTTTTACAACTCCAGACCCCCTCAGCACTTAATAATTTGTGGTGAGTTTGGATGAATTATCAGAGTTTGTTGTTCTTCCTTGAAATGAGAAAGGCTCCTAAAGTCTTGAAAATTCGGTGTTCCCTAAAGAAATGCATTTTGCAGCTTTTTCAGCGTTTTGGATTCTTGTGCTCCCCCTCCACTGCCTTGCCCCTTGCAGTCTTTGGAGAGCAAGTTATCGTGGCACTGAGGAGACAGCCTGCATGCAAAGTCCCTCAAACCTAAACACTCTCACAGAACAGACTGATCACAGCGCGCCTCCAAATGTGGAAACCACGTTCCATCTGCACCCTTATCCAGCGGTCCTCAGCTTTGAGGTCGGATGGACACCCCTCGAAGTGAAGATTGTGAAAACTGAGGTTGCTGCTCCACGGTGATTCATCAGCTTCCCAACTCTCCCTGCCCGGAGAGCTTGAAGTGACTCAGGCTGGGAGATGCAGGAATTTGCAACACTGAGCTGCAAAACTGTCTGCAGGTGACTTCTCTGGGGGTTAAGAAGCCCTGTGTTCCCTCAGGCACTTTCCCTGCGTTTATAAGAAGTTTGTTATTTCTTAACTTGTAAGTTATGCATAATGATAAGAGGATTTTTGTTTTAAACCCTGTTCCTGATTTTCCCCTCAGGTTTGCAGGGCTGTAACATCGATGATTTCCGTGCTGTCACCCCCACAGAAGGATCAGAGCCCACGTGAGGGTGCTTGTCAGTAGTTTATACCCCACAAGGGTCACACACACACACAGAGTGCTTGATGATAAGGCAAGTTATCACCGTTATTCTTTGACCTACTTTTTTTAGCTTGTGAATGACTGGATCTAAATTCCCAGCCAGAAACTGGAGATATTGTTTATGGATCTATTGTATTGGATTGCCTTGAAGGAGTTAGCATTTGTCTTAGGTGACTCACAGATTGCTCTGATGATGGATGTGTCCTTTAGTTTGTTCTGTGTCTCACTCTGTGTGTGTTTCTATGTGCATAAATCTATATATACAGATAGATATATGTAAGAAATGGTTTGCTTTCATGACATGCCCTTTGGAGTCTTGATTTCTTTTGAAGGTTGTTTTGCAAAGAATCACTAAGCAAAAGTTACTGAGGCAGACAGGAAAAAAACCCTTGGATTAGACAGGGAGCTACCAAAGATATATGAAATAGAGGACAGTTTATCATTTAGGGCAATGGAATAAGAGTGCAGGAGAGTTGAATTCAAGTGCTGAATTACATGTACACGCTTAGTATGTACTCGGTGAATTGTTAAATCTATGTGGTGACTCAGTTACTCATTTGTGATGTGAGGACAACACTTAAAACCTTGTAAATAAAAAAAAAATCTATGAGTCTGTAAGAATGGACTGTGGACATGATAGTGGGGAGAACTTAGAACTTACACAGATGATCCTGAGGTCAGCCAAACCTTGCTGTTGGATATAATTCTAGATCCTGCCTTAAGCAATATTCTGCTGCAAGATCTCTTAAAATGCTCATCTCTGTGGCACCTGTTCAGACTGAAATTAGGTCCTCATTGGGTTTTGACAGAAGACAGTGACGTTAAACTAAGGAAATAATCCCAAATGCACAATTTTTGGGGCAAAACACCAAAACAGATGTCCCACGACAAAATAGGTCTCTAACAAAGATGCATTTGCACCAATCAGACATATTAATGAAGTAATAAAAATTTTTTTAAGTGTCAATTTGAAAGGTGTTTTTGGAAGCCCCTGAATTGGCTATAGGAATACTGTCCAACTTGCAGGCTGCGAGTCTTTGGGATCTACTTCCACCGAGTATCAGAGAGGTGATATTTAATGCAAAATAAGGCTTTTCTTTCAGCCTGAAGTTCAGCTACCCATATTTTCAGATCCCTCTATCCCGCCATTAGTTTTATGAGCCACGGGGATGCATCTTGTACCTGTGTGCCAGTGGCAACACTGGGTCTGTGTCACAAACTTCCCTTCCCACAAGGACGTGGCGGCGCCGCGTAGAAGACGCACGTTCCCATAATCATTTCATATGTTTTCAGTCTTAAAAATAAAGTTTATATAATGAAAATACAATATAATTACACGCATGGGAGTTCTGGTTTGGAAAGGGCTTCAGCAGAATTCTTTGATACAACAAGCCCCCGACCACAAAAGCTCCATAACAGTGATTTGACAGTCGAACATGTATAATCACTTAGGCTAAATTAAAGGCAGTGTCACCACGTTTAAAAGCAGCACATTGAAATCCCCTCCGCCACTTTTGGCCAGCAAGTGGCAAATGCTGCAAGGCCAACCAAATGCATCCTTGAATGAACCTTTGAGCAACTTTTTAAAAAGGTGCTTGGGGTAGTGAGTTGCAGAAGGAAGTGGGAGTGCAAAGGATATGTTTATATGGGGTTATTTCATGATACTAATTGAGCTCTCATCAGCCTGGTCCTATTTTTTTTTTGCTCTTCAGCAGTTTCTAGTACCCAGAAATGGACAATATGAGGCTTATCAGAGAAAAAAACCCACATCCAGAATTATTTAATTAGGTAGAACAGAGATGTTAATATCTGTGAAGTTAAACACCTTATTGTTTAGGGGAGTGAGATTTTCCCCTTTGCTGCTCCTGCTTGCATCTCTTCCCAAAACACACGAAGCCTTTTTCACTCCACCAGAGCTGCCCCTTTGTGCAGAAAGTTCATGGGCAAGATCCTCCATGGATAGGAAATTTTTGTAGCTCCACTGAGAGCAGCAGGATGATGCTGATTTACACCAGATACGGATCTGCTGCACAGCATGTTTCAGTCTGAATTCACAAAGCATGGAGTAATGTGAAACAAGGAAGTGACTTTTGTGAAAAGCATTTTGGAAAGGAAAACCAAAAATGATGGATGTACCACTGGGGCAGAGGGAGTGGAGCCCGCCTCAAAGAAGACCTTGTAGAGCTGCCAACCTTCCCACAAAATGTGCTGCTGCTCTCAGAGAGGAGGGGGAGGTTCCCCCAGGACAAATGCAGCCACACCAAGCACCCTAATAACCACTTTGTAGATATTTTTATGTACCATCACATCAAAACCAGACAGAACTTCCAAAGCATTTGAATTCAACCCATCGCTGAT
The DNA here is from genome assembly GCF_003031625.1 of Empidonax traillii. NCBI lineage: Eukaryota > Metazoa > Chordata > Aves > Passeriformes > Tyrannidae > Empidonax > Empidonax traillii. The sequence goes on along the minus strand of NW_020956185.1, from coordinate 370,855 downwards.
TAATGGAAGGAGGAGAAGGAGAATGGGTGGGAAGAATAGTCATTGTGAACTGCCATAACACTGGGCAGCAAGCCATGCTATTCAACAAATGAGACAATACATTAAAAAATAAAACTTTGTTTTCAGGGGCCTTCTATATATATCAAGAGCTTGATTCATAGACCACTAAACTTAATGGGAATCTTTCCTTTGACTTTAACCAGCTACTGGCCCTGCTATTACAAAAGAGGAGTTAACACAGCTTTGCATTGCACTTACTCAGTGTCTCAGGATTAGAAAACTGCAAGGTTGAATATGACATCTCAGCAGTTAGTTACTAACAGCAGCTGATTAGTCAGAACACACCCTCATTTTGCCCACCTGTATGTGCTGCATTTTACTCTTCATCAGCATGGACCAACAGTGGAGAAAAGATTCAATAAAAGATAGAAAATGCACATGCTTACAAGAAAGAACAGTTAATTTATGTTCCACCTGACATTTAAAGCTCTGCAAGCAGCATTAGTTGGTGGTGGTGGGGAAAAAATCTGATTTTCAAATATTGAATACCTTTTTATAGATCCTCTCTGTTTCTTTCCCTCTGGAAACAATTAGCTCAATCATATTATAAGTCTTACATCTCCAGCCATGCAGCTGCCCATGTTGCCATTCCAGTTAAATATGCAGCAGAATCACTAGTCCTTTGTGAGGAAAGGGATTGTTCATTTCAATGGGAGTTTGGGGTGGGGATAGTAAATCACCCTCTTCCTCATCCAGATGTGCGAATGGAAGAGGTGACCCTCCTCCTTTCACCGTGGACTTTGCTGGAGGTCCTTGCCTCCAACCCATCTGCTAACAGAGAGAAGGCAAGTAGGAGACTTGCCAAATTACAGGGGACAAATTAGCTATGCTAAGTTAAATTCTTAGTCTAATTAAGGGAGTTAGTTTCTCCTGAGGCCCGTAATAAATTCTGCCAAGGTTAGCTCGTCAGGAAAGGCTGAGCTGGGAGGATGCCTGGGACAACTTGCTGCTTTCACAGCTAAAGAGGTGTGGCAGCTCGCTTTGAAACTCATAGAGCTCTCAAAAGATGCAGGAAAAGTGACACACTTGGGACCTTTAGAGGGTGTAGTCATAACTTACCTGGGGGCTACCACTTAGTGCAGCTGGGATTGAAATTATCTGGTTTTGCCCAAGGCACCTTCACAGGTCACCTGAAGGAGATGGGTGACAAAGAAGGATCCAGATGAAAACCTCCATCAGTAACCTTAAATATTAGTCACCAGGGAAGTGGGAAACAATTCCTCATTTGCTCTTAAAGGTATTTCCTCTGGGATGTTTTTGACTAAAAATCACACAAGACAGTGGTGAGATCCTTGGACTTCTTCAGCAAAGCTCTCTTTATCAAGCCTTAAGTGTACATAAAACTCCACAGTTTTCCAAATAATCTTGACCCTCATGCAAAGGGCTTGCCTGGTATGGCTGAAACCCATCCCACAGAACTTGCTCTCTGACTTTGGGAATTTGAAGCTGCAGCTACACTGATTCCACCAGGCCAGCAGATATACCTGTGGTTTTGTTCACTAATCAATCTTTTCCCTCTTATGTTTGGGACTTCATTAATAGAAAACCAATAGTTAGTGTCATTAGGATCAGGACTAAAGGCATTTGTGGAGCAGAACTTTTTGTGGAGCCAGTCACAGTTCAACTGAAACAATGTTCAAGTGTTTCTGCAGTACAGGAAATGCTTGTATCACTTTTTCCCTTCCTCTTACATGTAAATGCAAGCATATTTTATATCCTGGACATTCCTATTTGGTGGTGTTGGCAGAAAGTGACACTGCTGACCTGAAGTGATCGTTTGACACTGGGAAGCCAAATGGCAGCAGCAAATTAAGGTGGCACAAGAGTTACTGTAGATATTTTCATTCCTTCAGTGGCAATAGGTGCCAGTAAAGAAAAAAACAATTCTCCTTGTCATGCTTAATGTAAATATCAATAGGATTATGTCTGTTTTTCATGCAAGAAATGCCAGATTCAGCATTTTCACTGTAGAAAGCAGGAACTGTTCACATATCAGTCAACTCTACACTTACTTTTACCTGAAATGCCAGAGATGTAGATCCTGTCACTTTTTACTCTTCATGGCCAAAAAGGCTTTTCTTTTATTCTGAGTTTTATAGGTTTTTTTTAAAAGGCTTTCCCCCCCCTCATTTTCTTATTGGAGAAGAAACCTTTAATCTGAAAGTTTGAGCTGGCCTGGAGTCAGCAATAGCTCCTCATCCAAAAAATCAGTGCATAGGTGCTCACTGTCTTCAACTGACTCGTTTAATTTGACTCAGGCAAAGATCTCAGCACACACTGAAGTTTAAATACAAACGTCAGCCTAAACTGGGGTACTTTCTGAAGCTAAATCCTAAATTATTCCTGTTAAACATTAAAAAGAAAGTAAGGAAAGGCTCAGGTAATACCTAGGAAAAGTAGATCTTTGGAGAAAGGCAAACAACCTGGCTCCCTGTTGACTTTGCCTGGGTCAAAGGGAAAAGTTGAGTCACTGGCTTCTGCTTACATTTTTTCTTTCATCTTATTGATAGCAGGAATATGAATCCAGCTCTCCAAGACTTTCTGCCCAGGTTCCTCCCTTTGCTTGCCTGCCTTCCCAAGACCAGTCCCTTTCCTCCCTTTTATCTTACACTGCAATTTTCAGCTTGACTTGACTCTGTGCAGAGGTAATGGGTGGCTGAAGGAAGAGTGAAATGCTCATTTTAAAAAGCATTTTGGCATATCAGTAGGTAAAAGGGTTCCAACCAGACTGCAGGAAAACGGGCATTTTCATTCTTCCTGTTTTTTTCCATGAGTCCTTGAACTAAATGCTTCGAAATTTGTGCACCTGAGGAGGCACCTACATCTCTGTTCCAAGAAATTGCCTGAGTGGGAATGGCTGCAGCCGGTGAACTTCTTTGGAAGCGTGGACAGCTGAAGTTTCATGGCTGCCTTATATAAGGCCTTAAAACTGCTGGTAGTGGTCAGGGTTTCCATGCAGGAAGGAACCTTCAAGGACTGTGGCTGTGGTGACAAAGTCAGGGGCTCCAAACCCACCACAGCTCCACTGTGGTGGGTCCAGCCAAGACCCCGGTAACATTCCAGGGGCCTGGGAAATACGTGGGGCTGTTGGGTCACTTTGTTAAGGTGAGACAAGCTGCTAGTTCTGAGTAACCACACTCACGTCCATCTCTTACCCAGCCAGACTGAGCTTCCAGTCTTCAGCCTTCTCCATCTGCTCTGCCCGTTTCTTTTGACTTATCTTTTTTTTTTTTTTTTTTTTTTAAGGGCGGTGATTATGCGCAAATCAAATGAGTCCATTTCTTTAGGTCCATTAATTATTACATTCCATTTACATTTTCTGTTTACTTTTTCCCTTCTCTATGGAAGCTATTGAAGGTCTGATGATTCAGAATGCTCTGGGAACACTATGTGGCTTTCCTTCTTGTTTGCCCATTGTAACGGAGCTCATTTTTCAGTGGAGGTTTCCCATTATTTCCAGGAAAAATGTGGTCAAACCCATGTACTCCCAAACCTTTTGATCTCCTGAATCCTCTTCATATCCCAGATAAAAAAGTCAGTGATTAAGACAGAGTTCCTAAAAGGACACATAGTCAGGTTTCCCTTTGACCAAAATGGTTTCCCAGTGAATCAAACCTTTCTCAGCTCAGGGGGGGCTCGACAATAGACCCTGAAAAGATGGATAGAGCAATTGTCCTGCTTAGTGATCCACGAAAGGAAAGGGGTCCTTAGTGAAGGGAGACCTACACTAAGTCTGACCTGACACTGCAGGAGTAAGACAATGAGAGGTCAAGGAGACTAACGAGAGGAAAAATGCAGACAATGGGTGCCACAGCCAGCACACAGCTCCTGCCACGCAGACTATGGGGCAAGCAACGTTAACTGCCTCAGACATGTGAAGGGCAAGTGAAGCGGAAAGAACTTGAAGTTTCCTTCTTAAGAATTGTGGCCCAGCATCTTCAGGATTTACCCAGGCCTCACAGAGAGGTCAAAGTGATGCAGCTAGGCCTGAGGTGAATGAAAAATAAAGATTATCTAATTGGGGAGGAGAAAAAATATAGATGTATTTTAGACTGAAAAAAAAAAAAAAAAAAAAAAGGCAGCTGCTTGACAGTTGGGATCTGCAGAGAGTTCCCAAGGTATTTTGTGGGAGCAACCAGAGAAAGCTTTTGCCTGATTATTTTAAAAAACCCAAACAACCAACAACTTGATATATGTGAGACTTGCACCCATCATATTTTTCTTCTGTATGAACAAAAGGTTTGTAGTTTTCACCATCTGGGACTCAGCTGAACTTCCTTCGAGCAGCCAGCAGTGGTTTCTCTCTGTGTGTGAGAGAATCCTGGTCTTTGTGATCTGTCTGGAGACAAAAGGAGGAACCTCTCTGGATTCTACAGGCATCCCTTGTCCTCAGTGGCATCCCCTCCATCACTGCTTTGCAGCTGGACCTTGCCCTCCTCAAACAGCCCCTTCCTACTCAGGTCAGATAAGTACGCTGAGTCCTGCCTTTGCAGGTTTACAACAACAGGCCACTCTCTAGTTAGCAAATAAAACTTTAAAAGCATCATCAGAGGACTCAGGAAGAAAATCTCCCTGGGTTGCATTTGTCATTAAATAGCTCAACATTTTTTCCCTTCTAAACCACATTTTTCATCTTTTTGGCAACAAGATCTTTTGGCAGCAGATGTGAGATTGATCAGGGTATCGTTCCTGTGATGGGAACTGGCAGGTGGAATGGATCTTTTCTTATCCTCAAAAGCAAAAATAATGAAGCATTTTAAAATTCGACAGGTTCAGGTAAGAACTTGCCTCTCTTTGGAACCTTGCACAGAAATAACACTTTCCCAGCACTGCTAGAAATCAGATTTAGCTGTAGAGAGAAGGAACCGGGATTGTAAGGTATTGGTTAGAGGATGGCATATGGAAATTAAACAGTACACCTGGATTTTATTCCCAGGTCAATTTGCTGGCTTGTTTTGTGATCCCAGGCAAAGCCCTAAAGCTCCCTCTGCCTCCTCTTCCCTGTCTGGAAATTAAATCCAGTTTTTTAAGGAACGATTTGGATCTTGGTTTAGAGGTACAGCAGATTATTATTTTCACTCATATATCCTGTTATTTGTATATCAAAGGAAGTGAAAAGTTAAGAAGCATATGTTGGTTGAGCAATGGTGTGAATTTCTACTGGCATTAGGCAACTAATGAAAATTACAATTTAAGTGTAAAATACTTCTCCTTATTCAGAAATGGTGGCTGAATCAAAACCGAATTCTTTGAAAAGCCATCTCAATTGGAAACTATTAGGTAATTTCTTTGGAAAGTGGAGAATGGGGTAGACAATATTCCTCCTACAATTACTGGGTCTTCTATAAATGAAATGATCTCTTTGCATTCCAGGGATGACCCCAGACATGGATGAAAGCTGTGTTTCTCATCCAGCTTCTTGCTTTAGGTTTCCACCTGTGTAACTGTGCATTGTTGTTATTAACTCTTTAGAACCTGTAGGTGAGCACAAAACAAAGTGAAAGGTGGACCTCTCCCTTAAGGAACCTGCAGCTTAAGGAATGTTATTCCCAGAGTTAACTCCATCGGTGCTGGAAGAAACTCCCCTCAAGATCAAGTTATAAAGCAGCAGCTGTTTATAAAACCCGTGGAGTTACAAAAACAACAAAAAAATGCAGACAGGGAGGGAAATGGGTGTTTATGCTGTCCTGAAGTGGGAACAGAAGAGACTTTGCAGAACATATGGGTTCAACCCAGCCAATCTGGTCTGCAGGTTCCCCAGGAATTCGGGTTAGGGAGAAACACCAACTGAAGGCTTGATCCTAAACCAGGCAATACCTGAACCCTGAACCCGGGTAGATCCCTCACTAGCAGGCACTGGGGGTTGGATTACTCCACCCTGTGTCTTGCAGATCATTTTCCACCAGGTAGAACTGTTCCATCTGGCCTTTTCCCGCTTGCTCAGAGCGAGGGCCGGGGCCCAAATTTTCTTAACTGCCACACATACTGCACATGTGATTCATGCCTCTAAACACAAGGTAGGTGTATAACTAAGATCAAATGAATCACCCCGCAGAAGTGCCTGTTTTTTTCCACTGACTTTGGCTCAGAGGGAGTAAGTGGAGACCAGCTAAAGTGTGGTGGAACTATCCCACAGCACATACCAATTATCTCCATTTTTTTGGATTATGTTTGAACACCTCACAAGATCTGGAACAGCCAGTAACCTCTCTAATCATTCTGCTGGCCAGGTTTTTACAGTGTGTGTTTTTGTATTGCACTCAGGGGTTGAAAAACAAAATAAGTGATGTCACACAGGTGCAATTTGCCTGTAAAAAAATAAGTCTGGGCTCCTTCTCTGTAGCTGATAAGGACCCCTGTGAAGCTCCTTTCTGATCATCATAGATTTTTAATTGAGCTTAATTAGCCATTGAAATAATTTCCCAAAGTTCATAGTGTGTTTTCCCCCACTGGAACATTTTAAATCAAGATGATATCTTTTTCCAAAAGATATGCTCCAATTCAAACAGGAATTAATTCAGGAGGCTGATGCACTGCAGGAGCTCACAGTGGCTCATCACACCCATCTCTTGCAGCCTCCTCATTTCCATGCAGGTAAGGGGAATCACTGTGGTTTTTTCCATGCAGGAAAAAAGGCTTGGAGGAAAAGAGCAACACTGAAGGTGAGTGCGATGAAGGGGAAGGCTCCACTGCCCCCAGACTCGCAGGATGACAACGTTCTTTACAGCCACGTCTCGAGGAATATTGTCAAACATCTGCCTGAAGCTCAGAAAACCTTAAACATACTGTGCCAGAATTTTCTTTGTTCATTTTTTTTAATCCTTATTTCCAAATCCTCCCAAGGCAGATCATGGGTGAAACAAAGAGTCATCAGATCATTGTGCAGAGGTAAAGACACACGATCTTTGATACACTTTCAAAACCTTTGTTTCATTTCTCAGGAGGGAAGATTTTTTTGTTGTTGTTGTTGATCAAAATGGATATTTGCTACATGGAGCCCACGTTGTAACATTTTATCCCAGTTGGATCTGAGGATGCTGAACATTTTGCTGTATTAAGTCATAAATTTGGGCCAGATACTGCAATCAGTCTGCTCTAGACTCCTAAATGATGTCAGTGTGACTGCCATATCTAGGTCAGCTACAGCATTAGGTAATTTTTAAAAGGAGATATATTCTCTCAGAATATGTTATGATTTATAGGGCTCCCAGAAGGCTGTACCCCAAACATTTAATGCTGTGCAAGTCTAACTGTGCTTTATCCAAAAAGGAGAAAGCAAATGGCAGCAACAGAATTGACTTTACGGTTCTGTTCTGGTGTATAAAGAAACAAAGAGGGCATGTTTTCCTATAACTGAACACAGCTGTATTAATTGCTTCAATAACACAATGTTCTCCACCAGCTTTTGGCCAATACCTGGCATTAATATCCCTGTCAGGATTATCCTGATTAATGAAGAATAATTCATGCTGCTCAGACTGTGGGGTGGTCAGTGCCATATTAAACCAGCTCAGTTCTTCTCAAATATCCTCTGACACTGTGGCCCTTTGTAAAGGGACAAGACCAAGCAGGACAGTAAAAATTGCAGGATAAAGGTTAATTACTCACATGCCTGCTCATTCTCACTGTTACCATTTGGTTCTCTTTCATCTCCCTGCCTGAATTTGCTGTTTTCTTTGCTCAGTTCTCAATGGCCACCAGGTTTTCCCCTTTACTTACTGCTTTACGACTGAGTACAGATCATTTATCACGTTTGTCACTGTGACCACATATAATGCCATTATTGATAACTTACACTTCTCTAGCACCTTCCACTCGCTTGCTTCCATGTTTTTTTTCCACGTGTCCTAACAAATGAGACGTCTCAATAACCCCACCAAGTAAGGATGGCTCTGTCTGCTTTGCATGTAGGTCAGCTACGCTGAGCTGGGTTACAGTTCATGACTTGCCCAAGGTTACACAGGAAATGTGTGGCAGAACTCCGAATGGAAACCAGATTTCGCGCTCTCCTGCCTTAACAACAAGGTTATCCTTTCTCTTTGTGACGCTTTTGGGCAGTTCATATGGATCCACACATATGTTTCAAATGAGCTAAATTTCCATGAACTTGGTGCTTCTAACAGGAGTGGATGTATAAATGACAAAGGGCTAAATTACGGAGAAAATGGCCAAGGCTGCTCGGGGATTTGCATACCTGGTCACAGTAGTTGTACACATAAATAACTAATTGATTACATGCATAATCGTAGGAACCGGGCGTGCAATTTTCGGAAAATTTAGACCCAAATTCACAGAAGGGCGACTGGAGAAAAGAAATTAAAAGTTTAATGTGACACACGTGTGTAGGGAGCATGGGCTTAAGCCATAAAGGATGAAGTACCTGGGCTTGAGGTTTGGTGTGTGGAATTCACAGATCTTGCTGTGAGCACACACTCACCCTGATAAACTACCTTGAAAGAGAAAAATGTGTTACAGCTTGCATTTTCCTTCATTTACTGAGCAGTGATGTGCCTCTCACGCCACTTAAGAAAACAGGTAGGTATGTTAATCACTGTGTAATTTGTTCATCTTTTTAAAACAAACACTCTTAGGAAGCCTTGGGATTTTTAAGACTGTTTCCCCGTCTTCCAGTGGCTTGTAAATGGAACCTGATGACGATTAGAACTTCGTTAAATAGGGGGGCTAAGAGATGAGATGCTGAGCACAAGAAGACATCCTTAATGCAAGAACTATGCACAGACCTCAACGTGCTGTTTGCCAAACAAAAAAGGTATGGAAAACTTGCATTTAGAAATAGTCGTAGAAAACTCCACCGATTCCTCTTGGAGGGGCAGTTTCACAGGCAGCTGTTCCCTAACCTAGAGAGCAGGCAGAGTAAGTGCCAAATGCTTGGCTGATGTAAATCAGGACATCTTCCTCGTGTCCCAAAACAGAGCTGTGGTGCTTTACACCCAAAGGGAGGACCCGAACTTTAGTTTTCAAGGTGGCAAAAGACCGTTTGCAGCGTGTCTGCAACAGATAGAAAGGTCTTAAAGCCTGAAGGTCCTCAGTGCTGGGTTTGTACCTTTTGCTTCACTGAGCCCATTCCCTGCTGATTTGATAATGAGAGAAAAGTGTGCTGTTAGTGCCTTCGGAGCAACGTGCTGCGAATTTAGGAACAGGAAAAATCTTTAACAAGAACTGAAAGGAAATCATTGATTTGTGGCAGGAGCTTCAGCTAACCGTGGTGTAATTAAAAAGCAATGCAAGGATGAACATGGGGCGAGAAATGAGCAAAGATTGAATTTTGCCAGGAGCGGGACTGCGACCGGACTCGGGGCACGTGGGTGGAGTGATAACAACACCTGGCCATCTGCATAAAGGGGGAGAAAAAAAAAAATCTTGTTGGCAAATGCTGAAATGGTACAAGTGAAATGCGGCTGGCGAAGTGTCAGCAGCTGCTCTGGAGATGCTGATCAGAATGAAGTAGAGACGCCTCATTCTCTTACATCATCTCTCTAGGTGTGTTTTTGTCCTATTTATAGAGCTAAGGTAATCAGGCAATGCTGCACAGCCAACATATTTTAGGGGTTATGACAGATATCTCCTGGCACAGGGGAAGAAAACACAGAGGATTGTCTTCAGCTGCAGCGATGGGGAGTGACAAGGAAGGGGCAGCTTATGGCAATCCTTGGGCACCCAGACCACTGCTGACTGGCAGGGCATGAAAATCAGGGGCAGCCTGGCAGAAAAAAAGGGGGGCTGACAACATAAAGGTGGTGGAAGGGTTGGAGGAGTTGAAGGGAGAAGGAATGTCCTCTCTCCTGCTCCCTTTCCCCCCTGTTCTACTAGGGCAATACCTTATGTCCACACACAGCCTCCTGCAGAAATGGGGAGCAGGAGCAGCACTTGCCATGATCCTTATCACACCCCCCTGTATTCCAGCTGCATTCCTGCTCTTTCCCTCCTTTCCCAAGGCAGTAGGAGGTGCTGCAGTAAGGAACTGTTGGGAACAGCCATTGCCATCGTAGCCCCTCTCTGTAACAAGCTCTGTCCTAGTCCTGCTGCAAGACCTGCAAGTCCATGTGCTACGGATTTATTTGTTTTCCAACCGAGGCTCCTGCTGTTAACCCGTAATTTTCTGTTTGTTGTCAGCAGCGAAGTGCCTTGCAGACAGGTAAGGAGACCAAGTCCCAGCCCTGAAGATTTCCTAACTGGGACTTGACGTTGTTGGCAGAGCACCTGGGGCTGTTAAGGAGAGCCAAGAAGCTGCCCAGCTCCTGCATTCCCAGTGCCCACGGCTTCAAAGTGAGCAAGGGGGTATGGATCATGCATTTCCATTCCAGGAAACGGGAATGTTCCTTTTTTTTTTTTTTTTTTTTTTTTTAAATATGGGCTCATCCTCATGCTGTAGTGATGGTGGTTTCACTCTGTGGACTAAACATAGGCTTTCTTAATTACCCAATTCATTTAATTTGCAGAGGGGAGGATTTTATGAAGTCAGATATTGTGGCTGTGTTGGTGAGGCAGTAATAATTCTGAGCCACAGTTATGAAGTGCTATTTAGTAGTGGTGGATTTAGACTCTCGGTTATTGTGTGCATTTATTATTCTTTATGGTTTTGTAATTATTTATATTGGTAGCAGCGAGTTTATGAACACAAGCTCCATCGTTGTGCTCATATTAAGGAACAATATCATTTGCAGAACAATTATTTTGAGATATTTTCCTCTGCAAACTACTTTATCTTTCAACCATAAACATGCAGGCTGGTTGCAATGGGAAAACAAGGAAATACATTTATTAACTAAGGACAAGAGACTATATTTCACAGAGGAGGAAGAGAGATAGTGTGTTCCAACTGTTCGCCCAGATGTTCATGCACTGTAACAGTGAATCTCCCAGGCAGCTTGTATCAGAGGAAAGAAGAATTAGCACGGGAGTCCAGAGTTACAATTTTATTTTGGACAAGGGGTGGCAGAGCTGTTGGAATCTCTGCTTTTGCTTCACTTCAACTCAGTCCTGTTGTGCTCATCACTCTGGTACCTAAAGCACCCCCTCGATCACTACCTGAGCATACAGGGACTTGACTTTTTTACATCTGGAACTTCCAGTGGCAAGTCCTCTCACTCCAGAGTCACGAATCTCTTTGGCCTTTTCTAATAAACAGCTCAACTTGCCTTTTCTCACAGATTCACAGAAAGGAGGAGGAGGCTGGAAGGGACCTCTCTGGAGGTAATTTTGTCCAACCTCTCTGCTCCAGCAGAGAGTCATCTAGAGCTGGTTGCCCAGACAGCTTGTGAGTAACTCCAAGGATGGAGACTCCACAACCTCTCTGGGCACCCTGTGCCAGTGCTCTGTCATCCTCCCTCCTCGAGTAGAAACATGCAGTCCTAAATCCTTTTGCAAGTGCAGAGAAAAAAACAATGTTTGCATTTTCAACTCTTTGCACCCCATCAACCTCATCCCCGTGCCAGTTCCCAGGAGTTCCTGGTAGCTGCTGGAGTGGCACAAACTTTACAGGGAAATGCCAGGATAAACAACTAGAGGCAAGAGATTAAAATCTCCTCAAAGGTGTAGAAGCACAAGTTCTGGTGAAAATTACCGTGATGCAAAACACCATTCATTAACTGCCATGGAGAGATACAACACTGGAGCCCACAATGCAGGACATTTTTATCCACTGCAGGGTGGGAACAGTCCTGCTCTTGTGGCTCCACTGGTCCAGTGAAAGTAAATTAATTTCCGAATAGCTCAGGTTTCCCTGTGCCATGTCCTGCTGCAGGAATTCTCTTTGGTGTCCATAAAAATATCTTCCTTTAGTCATTAGTGATGAGTCTTCTGGAATGCTAAGGAATTGCAACAACACTTAAAACAACATCAAACTTCAGGGCTCTCCCTCTGCCCCCCCCCACCCCCCCGAGTGTATTCTAAAGAACTGGGATTAGGGTTCTCAGAGAACATTTTGGGGAGTATCATGATGGTGGGAAGTGAGGAAAAAAAAAAGAAAGGGGAAAGCTGTGTGAAAAAAATTACTCACTGAACTCATCTTGAAAATTTTCCCCAGCAGTGGAGGATCCCAGCAGTGGGGAAAAAAAGGCACTTTTGGAAATGGTGCTGGGAAGTTTACACAGATGGTATGAGAGAACTGGCTTTGTGCTTGGAGATGTATGTGGTGGGGCAGAGAAAAAGCTGCCCTAAATAGAAGGCACAGGATGCTGGGTTTAATTTAGAAATGCTATTGGCATTTTTGTTACTGGAATGAAGGGAGTTACGAGTCTGCAAATGAAACAACCCAAACCCTTCACCACAATCATGGAGTGTAGCAATGGCTTGGCATTTCCAGGCTTTGATTTTTTTTTATATATTATTTTTTTTCCTCTGTCTTGCCAGCTTCTGGAGTGCTCTGTCACCTATTTAGTTGCTTACAGATAGCTTTTAAAGTACAAAATGTCAGCCTGAGCCGAAGCTGTAAAGATTTTTCAGAAATTCCTGCCATTCCTTTGGTTTAGCAACCGTAAAGCTCTTGCAACTGTTATCATTTGTGGTGGTCACAAGGAAGTGACACTGTCCAATAAAAAACCCCACCACAAGTCAAGCCACTTAGCAAGGACATAATTTAGATGCTGGTTTGACAGCTTTTTTTTCCCCTACTCTATGTGAACTGACCAAGTTCAGTTGTTTGTAGGATGCATTTGAAGCTGTTTGATTTTTTTTTTTTTTTTTAACAGTACGAGAGAAAGTGGTCACTAATACACCACCCCTTCTCCTTGCTTATGGAAATAAATTCTCATAAAACTACTGGAAAGATGGAGATATATGGTTAGTAACTCCGTGATAAAACTGGATTAAGGTTTTGCTTTATTTATGTTAGCAATAATCATTGTGGTTTAGTGGCATTTGAAACAGCTGGAACCTTCTGTTTCGGCTAGTGTTTTGATATGTCATTTTTGCTTGGACTTTGGTCCTGATTTTCTGGTCTATGTGAAACAGGCAAAGCAATTATGTATCTCAGAGGAGTGCTTTTAATTTAGGAATTTAGAGAATTATCCAAGGTGGTTATTTTAATCTCTGCCACTCATTCTCAGTCACTGAGGGCTGGGTTAGAAAACAGATTTAGGGATATAAATTGGCACGGAAGTCAAGTTCAGGTACTGTTCCTGTGAAGTAAAACTAAATCCTGAAAACCTTTACTCAACTACTGCCTACCTCCAGAGGGACTAAAACATCATATGACCTTTCCCCCCTTCCCAAGCTTTGAAGTATCCAAATTTTTAAGTCCTGCACATGCCCAAAGGCCCCTGAGGTTTGACAAAGCTCAGTGCTGAGATGCCAGGTGTCTGACCCAATCCCTGCCAGAGCTGTACTAGGAGATCCCTTGCTGGAGGAATCCAGCTGGGAAAGGAATCCTCAGTGCCACTGTCACCTCAGTTTATTGTCCGGGGATTGAGTGAATGTCTGTATGTGCAAAACTTTAAAAAAAAACCCATGTGGACCCAGCATCTTTAGCAACAGGAATTTGGGACTGTAGTGGAATACCAGGGAAAAGAGTTGGGAGGGATGCCTGAACTGGCGTGGTCGATTAGTTTAACTCTACTTGGGTGTGTTACAAACCCAAGTGGTAGATTAGATGTCAAGTTTATTGTACGGTGGGATAAGTTCCCAAACTTTTCGCACTGCTCCTTATCTCCTGAAAGCACCTGCCCCGCTGGGCAGGGCTTCCAGGGTAATTTGAATGTGAAAGGAAAACAGCAGAAGGCAGTGGCAAGAACCGGCAACTGCTCCTGAGCCACACACAGCACTTAACTAATCCTCAGGCTTTGCTTCCAGGTTGCAGAGCCTGGAAAACTGCAGATTTTATAACAGAAGGTAAAATGGTTGAGGTTAAAATCTCCAGAGGTTGCAGGGCAAAAAGTCCCCTCAATATCCAGAGAACCTGAGAAACATTGAGAAGAGAATTAAGAGAAAAGCATATACTGCCTTATCTGGTGCTGTGTAACAAAACACTGGTCATAGTTTGTGATTCCAGAGTTAAGTTATTGGGAAAATGGGCTCGAGGGGTGCAAGCACTAGTAGGAGATGCTATTCATGATATATCATAACAAATTTGGAGTTTAATATCCATCATATTTTGTTTTCATTGTATTCTGCATCTCTTGTTGTATGCTCTTCCCCACACTTTTAGGTGTAAGGCTGGATTCTGTACCGTCAGAGAAAAAAAGAGACTGAAATCTCATCTCTGTTGATAGTGAAGGAAGTGGGACTCTTAACCTTAGT
>NW_020956185.1:353943-355999 GCF_003031625.1 Empidonax traillii | reverse complement strand
AGCATATACTGCCTTATCTGGTGCTGTGTAACAAAACACTGGTCATAGTTTGTGATTCCAGAGTTAAGTTATTGGGAAAATGGGCTCGAGGGGTGCAAGCACTAGTAGGAGATGCTATTCATGATATATCATAACAAATTTGGAGTTTAATATCCATCATATTTTGTTTTCATTGTATTCTGCATCTCTGTTGTATGCTCTTCCCCACACTTTTAGGTGTAAGGCTGGATTCTGTACCGTCAGAGAAAAAAAGAGACTGAAATCTCATCTCTGTTGATAGTGAAGGAAGTGGGACTCTTAACCTTAGTCCTACAAGGAACCAGGTCTGTATTCAAGAAGGTGAAGAAGTTTCCATTGAGAAACGTGGGTTGGAACACGGCTATGGGGTGAGATTACCTCTATTCCACACCAAAAAAAAAACAAAACAAACCCACACCCAACCAAAACCCAAGAAAGGCCCTAGAAGAACTAGAAACAAATAGATCTATTTGTTTCTAATAACGATGGGAGGTTAATGCTCTCTGATTATTACATAGGGTTTACATGAAATATTGATGGCATATTATGCTTGGTTTGAATGCCACTGCTAGGAAGTGCCCTGTTCCTTCTTTTTTGAGAGATCCTAGGGTGAAATGGTGAACACCTCTGTTCTGAGTCCTGTCAGACCCCCTGCTTGGGAATATTTGGGAGAACAGGAGGTGTGAAGACTGATGTCCCAGGAATCACCCTGCCTTCTGGGGCTGGAATTTGAGTGGCCTTTTGGAAAGGCCAGGGCTGACCAGGCAGAGGTAATGTTGGCATTCAAGGGAAGCAATCTAAAGGAAGTGCAGATAACATCTATCACCTCTGGTGCCTGTGTCTGTGTAAATAGTTAATAGATAAGGCTTCTGCAGATAAGTTTTCTAAACCCAGCAAAATTCCTGCTCTTTCTGTGCCCTGCAAATGGTTTCCTTTGTTCAGTTCCTTACACCAGCATCAGTCCTCTGCAGGCTGAGGAGCATCAGCTCCTTGCCTTGCAGGTTTGCATGTCAGGGCTGCCTGGGAGGCTCAGCTCTGTCTGTAGCTCATAACTCTCAGTATCTGGGGTCGTTTCTTGGAGGTGGCACTTGTCTTTGGGATGCAAAGTCTGTAACTCTTGCCCAAGACTTTGTCGCCTTGAGCCTTGAGCCAGGGCAGAGCCAAAGATTCTGTTCAACACATTGGCCAGTGCAGATGAAGGACCAGCCACACAACTGCCCTCTGATTTTGGGAGCCTTGGGTCCAAAATGGTAACTGAGGCCTCTCCAGCCCCAAATGTAGATAATGAACATTTGCTGTGTGAATGCAGAGCTGTTAAAGAACAGCAGGCTGTAATAAAGCTCTAGGAAAAGCCATATCCTGCTGTCATTTCATAATGGACATGAGGTTCGACCATACTACAATGTGGGATGTGTGGCAACTTTTGTCCAGGACTAGCTTGGAGGGACTTTTTGGATAATACATTGAACATCTTCAGAAAGTGAAGCTAATGAAAAAAATGCTCTAACCAAAGCCCGTGAGATCCAGATTTTTCCTTCTCAGGGAATGTCTTATTGGTTGAGTTTTATTTCCACTCCTAATGAAAGCAATAAAGCAATCCAGAAAGCTATTACAAAGCATGATTATGAATACAATAATTGTTGGTCAATCAAATGATTTGTTTGAATAAAGGCAAAACGCTTAATTTAGATGTCAACTTGAAATAGTATGGAAAATAGGGGAAAACATTTTGCAATGCAAAATTGAAAATGTCGTTTTTAAAACGCAGCAACATTTCATTTTCAGCAGGATGATTCTTTTGCTTTTCTCTTCAAAAGGAACATTAGTCAAGCTCATCACTGTTAGGCAGATGTTTTGTTTTTCATGAATTGGCAGTTTCTGAGGGTCTAAATGTAACTGAGTTGTATGTAAAATTCCAAACGATATGTTAAACGGTGATGTAATCTCAAGGAGTTTATTTAAAGTGTTGCTGAGAACCAACAGGATCCAAAACCACCTGAAACAGTCCTGCAGATACGGGTTTGGATTTTTTTTTTTT
>NW_020956185.1:317498-353243 GCF_003031625.1 Empidonax traillii | reverse complement strand
TTTTTTTTTGCAGCCATTGATTTGCATCCCGCTCTGGTGTAGCACTGCTCCCTACTGCTTGGCAGTCGGAGGGAAATCAGCCCCAGTGACACCTGTGGGAAGCTGTTTTTTCTTATGGCAGCAATTAAGCTGGACGGTAGCTTTTGGGGATCAATGGGAATTAAATGCAGATAACGGGCATTAATTGAACATCTATTGGAAATAATTTAAATTGTGTGTAGCGGTGACTTAGTTAATGGAAATTAACGACTGGGCGTTTGGGTGCGAGCAGAACTGCTGGAATGCAGCGAAAGTCAATACAGGCGGTTCCAAATGGCAGAGATAAGGAAGTGCTTATTGATATTAGTGATCTTCAATATTTTCCACTGGAACCATGATCTAATTCAGCCCACGTTGCTGCAGACTTCGTCCAGAGCACAAGGAAAGCAACTTGTTAATAATGCTATAAATGCAAAGTGTCACTAATCTGGTAACTTGCTATGCTGGGTATTGGGATAATTAATGCAGTAGATCATTCTTAATTATAGTCTCGTATTTACAGACAAACTGAAACTGAGGCTGTTATTGATTAAAAGAGGTGCCATATTGCAGACTTTTCTAACCCTGTAACTATATTGTTCTTGAATTTCATACAGTGTAGCTTAGATTTTTACATCTGATTTGAATTACTTGAATGTCTTAAAGATCTGTGTTCCAACCAGATGTGAGAAATGGCTCTGGTTTGGAAAGTTTCAAGGAAGGACCACCAAATAATGAGGGGAAAAAACCAACTCTCTATTATTTTTCCCCTACACCTACAGTGGAAAGTAAAAAAAAAAAAAAAGAAGAAAAAAAAAGTATCCCAATTTATTAATGTGACTTGGGATCCTGTCAGGAAAATGTTCTTTACCTGCAAAGTTTCTTTATCATTTTTCCAGCCCAAGATTATAGACTGGGCTTGATAAACCTCTGTAACTGAAAGAATTAAACATTTCTGCACATAGCATTACTATTTACTGTGCTTTATGCGTGTTCTGTCACACAGCCAACACTTTAACTGTGCACAATTTCTGCTAGTTAAGCACCTCTAGCCTAACTACAGTAATTGGCTCTACTGATAGAACACATATAGTCCAGTTCATTGTACTGAAGTCACAGCTTTCTTTTTTTTTTTTTCTCCTTGTCATTTAGACTTTTCGATATTTTTAAAACCCATTGTTTAAAAAAAAAAAATCAAGTATTCAATTTATTATGAGAACATTATCTCTTTAAGAGGAAGGTTTGCATATAATTTCCTATAAGGAATTAAATCATGTGCTATTTCTGTGCCACGTTTTGGTTTGTTGTCTCTGCTTGGTGGAAGTACTTTTTTATCTCAGAATCGATTTTCTGTTGCAAACCTCCGTGGTAAAGATGAAAGACATTCTGGTTTTTGAAATTTTCTGGGACATGTAGGGAAACCCCTCCATTCCTGCAAAATTCCCATCAGCGAACTGGGAATGACCGCTAGGAATTGACCACAAAAAGAGCACGAGAAAAGCAAAGTGAAATTACCTATAAAGGGTGAATAAAGGTTGGAAATTTCTCTGGAAATACTTCTGAAGCTCTATTGAACAAATCTCTGAGAAACCTGAAAGAATTACCTTGTTTGTTATGCCCTATACAATGTTTGCTACTGGTATGTATTTCGAGCTAGGGGTAGAAACAAAGGAACTGCAATAAGCAGGTTACTATGACCTCACAAAGATACCATCTGCACTTACCTGTGAGAAGTCCAGGGAGCACAGAGACCACGTTTCAAGCACTAAAAAAATGACTGGAAAATATAATTGGCATTATTCCTTTTCATTATGCCTGGTGATTTGTTCCAGGATTTACAGTCCTGACCTTGATGTGCTATAAACAGAGCCTTCATTTAGAAGGGATTAGGGCCGGCTATGTGTGATAACCCACCTTCACAACAAACGCTGTCTTTGAGAAGATGCCAAGTTATGGAACACCCTCCTGCTCCTTCCATTACCAGTGGCCACCTCACTGCTCTGGAGAACTCCTTCTGCTGCCAGGTGAAAACTGAACGTCCTATGGGTGAGTCCTCTCCAGGTACAAAACACTGTCTTATGGAGACCATCTGGGTTAGAATTATTTGGGATTGAGGGATGCGGGAGGCACGAGTTCCATGAGCAGGGCTTTATGGATTACTGAGGGTTTTGTGGCAAAGCACCCCCCCCAAGGGCAAATCAACCATCCTGAATCCCCACAGGCTCAGGAAGGCAGAGGTTTGCTAACACAGGTTGGCTTGTGAGTTGGACAAGGTCCAGCCTAGAGCACTCATTGACTGACCAAATTTCACACCATGTGTGGCCTTCTCTGGCTCCCAAACTGGTGCTCAGATCAGGTCAGCTCAGAGTTGAAAAGCCTGTACATCTGTCTAGTCCACTGATGTCTAAGGGCACCAGCATCTCTACTCCCAACAGAAATGGAAACAAAATGCCAAGAATTAAACATTTTTCCTCCAAATGGCTCTGAAATGAACTGAGCTGCCTGAGTCCTGGTCCTGATTGTTGCTCCTCTCCAGCTGGAAATTTTGGGGAAGGATGGCCGTTTACCTGCACATTCCTTTCCACATACCACACACACACACACACACACACACACACACACACACACACACACAAACACAAATACAGGGGGTTGTGAAATGGTTACACCTTTGCTGAGGGTTTTGTTATAGGCTGGGTTAAGCCTTGTTGAAAATGGAAGGTTTAACCACCGCCCTTCTCTTCAGAGCTGGAGGAGACAAGTTCAGCACATGTCTCTGCCCAAAACAAAGGCATATGTAAGGTTGCCCAGGAATTTAAAAGATCTGGGTGGGGAGCCTTGTGGAGTTTGTTTTGGGCAGGGATGCATGTGGAAAGGAGACAAGGGCAGATTGAGCAGCAGAGACACGGAGCTGGGGAGCAGATTTGGAGGAAGGTGGGCAGACTGCAGGGTCTGTGGTGCACAGCTCCAGGAGAGGCCTGGAGAGAGGGATTTCAGCCCCAAGGTTTGCTGGAAAGGCCCGGGGAACACGAACAAGGAATCCTTCTCCTGTTACATGAGACAGGAAATGTGATTTAGCAGCCGTTCAAAAGTGGGCAACTGTGTATTCAGTCCCATTCAAAGCTGTGCACAACTGTAATCATCTCAAGTAACAAAAGCTGGGATAAACATACAAGAGGGAAAGTGGAATCAAGAAATTTGCTTGCCCATATTCTTGAAAAGCGTGACCAGAATACCTTGCCACTACCTTTAGCTGTTAGAGAATTCTAAAAGACTGGTTATTTTTTTTAGGCCCAAACTGAGTGAGCATAAGGAAGCCCTTGCAAGTCCATTCTTTATATTAATTGAAAATCACAGTCTGAACAAAATTATTTGAAAATTCCCAGGTAATTCAGTCTCTACTTGTAGACTGAACAGAGAATTTTGTAAATTCTGTATACAGCTGAAGCAAAGAGTCTGAGACCTTCTTTAGTTAGTAAATGCAAGTGAAATATTTGAACAATCTGATAACAAACACTGAAACAGGCCCCAGACTGCTTTTTCAAGTCACAGTTGTAACAAGAGGCTGGGAAGATTTACCTGTGGTAGGACTGCAGATGTGGTTACTCAGAGAATTTTTTTTTTTTTGGTAGGATTTTTAAACTCATATAACTGTACTTTATTTCTTTGTATTTCAGCTTGGGCCAGAGTCCTTATCACTGCAGAAACAGGGATTTACAGCCCTTTATTCCCCTTAGCATTCACCTAGAAGGCCATGGAGCCCTCGCTCCTAGACTTGCTGATATAAAGATAATCATCTTTGAAGTGAACTTCCTAGGAACCAAGTCCTCCTCCAGCTGGAGGCAATGGAAATGCTGCTGCTGACTTCAGGGGTTGTAAATCTCACTTCTAACATTTTTTATGACACCTATTTCTGGAGCAGATACATTCACTGGAGTATTTGCTACTAATTGCCTGCATTTTTTTTTTTTGTTCATATTGTTAAATGTGACCTCTAATCTATTTCTCATTTTTTAGCAAAAAAAAAATAAAAATAAAACCACTTATGGAAAGGAAAGACTGGCTATATTAGAGCAAATTTTTAAAGTGTTGAACTCGTTTATCTAATTTGTCTTCCTTTTTACTATCCACCCATTTAAAAGGAAGGTGTTTATGGTGCGAGGTTTGGCAAATAGTTTATAAAATGTAAATTTGATTCCATTTTGCTGCGATGAAGAGGGGAGAGAGAAATCCCATAATTTCAGCAATTTTTTTTTTTCCTCACTAAGTTACAGCGCAGCATGAGTTGAAATGGCAGATACCAGTCCCAAGAATTAAGATTACACAGTGGAAATGCCAACTGACTCCTCAGCACAGCCACTGTTGGTGGCACCACTCTTTACTGCTACTGAAACGAATTCAAAGGGGCTGGGTTTTTGCTCTGGGATCAGGTATTATGTTATCACTTTTCTAGTCTCACATCATTTGTTTTAGAGCAATTTTTTCCTTGATTCACAGCCACCAAACCTGTGTGATACGAGGCATCGCCTGCCACATTTTTATCATCCCCCGGGTCAAAATCTCCAACGTGTTGATGCTGGTGTGAGATAAGGATGCTCAGCACTTCTCAAAACCAGGCCCTGAGCGAAAGGCAAGTGCGAGTAACAAATGGACACAGTGAAAGCGGTGATTAAGGGCTGTTACTAAGACACTTCGGGGTTCTGGTGTTGCAATTCATCAGTGTTATTTCTGTGACTCATTTGTTCTCCTGAAAACCGCTGATAATCTTGTCATCCATTGTTAAGGTTTCCATGCCGAGTTTTGCATACTATTTTTATTTAATAATTCTTGACCGAGGGAAGAGTTCTGCCTTGAGCAGAACAGAAGAAAACACTGACCTCTACAGCACTGGACATCTGTCCTTGTCTCTCTCATCCACCAAATTTTGCCTTGAGCGGGGCACTCAGCAGACAGCAGGAATGGAGCTCTCCTCAACTAAGTTGGAGGTTGATACATTTTGAGCCACACATCAACTGGTCACTCGCATTCCCTGTGTAGATAATGGGAAGAAACAGGCACCTGGAGGCTGTGATTTATCTCACCTTTCTCAGACATCTGGGAGAATTTACACCCAACAGTGCCTCGTGCCGTGGGGACAAGTTGAGACACTGCTGCTCACGCTGCTCTGCTGGGCTGAATCTCGTGCCTCTTAATAGGACCTTAAGTCCAATATTTCCAACTTTTCAAACCTTTTCCCTCCTTGTCTTGAAGACATTTTGATAAACGGGCTCATCTCAGAATTTAAAAAAAAAAAAAATAACTGAAGTCGCCGGATGAAAAGGCAGCATTCACCACACACTTACAAAATATCCCTCTGGCTCTCACATTAATATTTTGGTATCAGCAGGAAGGAGTGTTCCACAGTCAGGATCTGGAGAGGAGTTTACAATCTTCTACATGGACTCACTCGTGGTAGAAAAGGACTGTTTTGCAGATAAAAAGTTGTCACTCTACAAACAGAAATGAGGGAAGTTCTTTTGTTACAACTGAAGGTGTTAACTGACAGGTTTGGTACTTCTGCTTAAACGGTGTGGGTTCCTTTAAAAATTAAAATGTGAAATTAGTTTCTTCGATGCTGTCTGACTAAGAAGCCACGGAGACTCTTATATTGAATTCTGTCCTTTGAATTGGTCTTTTTAAAAACCTTCTTTATCTATAATTTTGGTCAGTGATTTCAAGAATAATTGCCCCACAGTTCTGAAAGCTGACTGAGCAAGATGTCACTCAATGGGTTGGCATAATCTAGTCTCCCTTTAGCTATACACTGCTTAATTTTGCAAACTGGCCTGCCCAAAATCCTGGTGAGGATCCAAATCCAAATTTTGCAAATTCAAACTTTTATCACCAAGCAAAAAAAATCCTCCATTTTGGATACAGAAAGTCTAGCTTTCAGTCTGAATTTTGGAGTCTGGGTTTCCCTCTACTTCCTGCCTGAGAGCATCATTACAGCAACTCCTTGCACAAGTTCCTATCTAATTGAAACATATGCCTTTGTGCTAAACGAAGGAATGTCATAAAAAATTTATGAGTTAGTTACACTTTGAAGCAATAAAGTGTTAAAGATTTAAAAAGAACTTTTTTTCTTTATTTTTTTTTTTTTTTTAATTATTTTTTTGGACTTCCCCAGGTCCTTCAGGCCAGGAACTGTTTGCAATGCTCAGAGCACATTTGAGATCTGACAGCTATTGTTATTCCCTTCTGCAGTGTTCTGTATGTGTATATTTTTCGATTTCCATAAATATGACAGAGATCTATGCAGTGAAGTGTGATGAAGTGATATGAAACTCTCTCAGCGATTTTCCAAACATGCAGCCCATAAATCATTCACCTTAACCTGGGCCCAAATTTGCATGAAACCGGTGGTCGGTGGTCTCAAAAGCCAATCCACCAGAAGTCCAACTAATCCCCGCTGTGTGTGGAGCACAGAACGAGGTTACAAAGGTAGGTTTTGGATGGCTCCAGGGTTTGTAATGGATGCTTTGCACAGCTGTAATGATGAGTGGGTGAGGAGAGTTTAAGAATGAATCAAGTGTGGGTGGTGGAAATATTTGCCGGGCATGTCACAGCCAGGGGAGGAAGCGCCGGGGCCTCCCAGCCTTCCCCTGATGGGAAAGATGTCGAGGCTCCCTGGACATGGGCCCTAGTTATTTATTTATTTCAACCCTGACACATTCCTATTAGGAAAGCAAAAAAAAAAAAAAAACAAAAAAAAAAAAACCAAAAAACTGTGAAACTGATACCGTGTCTTTTGAAAGCAGGGAGCTGATTGTGGCTGAGCAGCAGAGCTGTCTTATAATCTGCTTCCAAACGTGTGGGTGCCTCTTGGGTTTCCTCAGCTATTTTATGGCCCATTTTCAAAGATTCCTGTAAATTCAGGCCAACAGTGTCTGCATCCCCTACCACATCAGTGAGAAATTGGACCGTGTTTCAGAGTCATGTAAATTCCTTCTATAAGGAGCGTTTACGTTTTACAAAGTGTAAATTTAGCAGACCACGGGGTGAATTCCTCCCCAGTTCACTCCACAGTTACCACAGGGATGGGTTGACTATTAGCTTACCATTAGTGAGCAGAAAAATGAGCAGCACGTGTAACTGAACATTACAAAGGTTTCTTCCAGGATTGCCGTGACTTGTTCAGATAGTTGATAAGATAATTAATTAATTCTCCCTGTTCCCGTGTTTTCAGGAGAACTTACCTATGAGTAAACAAAACCCCAAGCCTAGCTTGTGTTTCTTTATTGTATTATTATGTGGCACTGTAAGTGCAATAAAGCAATCTCCTGACTTCTTGGCTTTTCATGGACGCTGTTCCTAGACAGGTTTTCTTGCACACATGAAATAATATACAACAACTTTCATGTCTAAGGTCCTGCTAGTTTAAACACAGTCCAGTTCTTTATTGGCAACATATTTTTACAGTTAGGACTTGATTGGGCTGGGAAATATTAGAAAAGTGTTGACTAACACATTGTTAAAAATACAAGATGTGTAATGTTTAAGTAATGCTGGATATTCGTGGTTCAGGTTGAATGGTTGTTCATGATCCAGAGTTGCAACAACAGCTGATAAAGCAGTTCTAAAAATGCTGCTCTCCAAAGGTACCCATGTTGCCCAATCACTAAGTTGCTCAGAATGGTGACTGAAATGGTGGCTCCACTGAAGTCTGTGTCAAACTTCATCAGTTTTGTAGGAGTGGAACATTTCCTTTTGCACAGAACAATGTACTCATTCAACAAGTAGGTTTTTCCAAAGTGTTGGGGTTTGGTTTTGTTTTTTTTGTTGTTTGTTTTTTTTGGGGGGGCTTAATACAAATGTCTTGAAGTATAAAAAAAAAAGCCTTTAAACCAGGGCAAGAATTAGCGACATTGATAACTGTCCTGTCTGAGGTTTTGGGGAAAGCAGTGAAATCTCAAATCCCACCAGTATTTCATTCCTTTGCACTAAAAGACTCATGCAGCAAGAATCTGTAAGTGACACTCAACCAAGAAAGCCCTTTTTGAACAGCTGATGTGAGACTTGAAAAGAGGCAACGTAACAAATGTAATGCAAGGGGGGAAGTGCTTTCATTCCAGCTCAGGAACATCTGGTTTATTGCAACAATAACTACTGTAATTATATCACTGCTGGAAAAGCTGCTCTAGGTTAGGTTAAGTTTGTGGTTTCTATAATAAACACTGCTTTGGAGGAATGGGGGTTTCAGTGTTTCAACCATGTCAGATCACGCTGAACCCAACTGTGATTTGAGGCAAAAATAACAAAATATAGAAAACATGAAAGCATTATTTCTAACCGTATATTTCTTGAGATAGACTTCCTTATTATAGCAAGTGGAGGGTATGCCAGAGAAGTAAACTGCTGGATGACTGACCATATTTCACTCATAAAAACTAAAGAAGTAATTTTTTTGGCAGTTGGGAGCAGGCTTGCTAATACTTATTGTAATACATATCGCTGTAATAAATAAGCAAACATCCCACAAAGGACAATATTCTCACTTTACTTACAGGGAAAACTAGGGAACCTGCCTGAGGTCAGACAGCAGCTTAATGATGGAGGGTCTCCTAGTAAGAATAAAGTGGGTTTTTCCAGAGGAGTGCCTGTGTGATAGGATTTACAACCCAGCCACTGTGTCACTTCACCAGGCATTAAAAATGAAGAGTTTCAACAACAGTGCAGTGCTTTTCTATCCAAGGCAAAGTCAGAATCTACATGAAGCTTGACAGAGCAGAACCAACTGGGTTCTCTCAGTTGCCAGGTGTATTTCCTGAATATTATACAGCATCATGAAACAATTGTCTCTTTTCCTGGCAGCAGAGCACGTTTACTGCCCAAAGCATCAGTAGCATAGTCATAGAGGGAGGCTGGGTCTTGCACTTGTACCTAAACATGAAGTTTTCCCCCAGAACTGCAAAATATAAATAAATCAGTTTATATTCCACTCTTATGGCATTCTCAGTCTAGATCTGATGATAAATATTCTCCATGCCCACAGAATTTTATTGTATTGCCAACGTATAGAGCAGAGGGGGTAAACATCTTGTAGATAAGGGGAAACAGGGATGTCATTCCACATGGATGAATTCCCATTGAAACGCTTTTGTTACTATAGGAAGGTGTGCAACAGATCCAGGACTGCCTCAGCCATTTGAGAAGTGCAGAATGATGGACAAGGAGACATTTTATTGCTGTAATTTGCCTCTTTACCCCCAGCCTCATGATTTGGAGAGTCTGTTGTTGTGTGTTCAGGCTCACACCATTGTACCCAACAGATCAAACAGATTTTGCCAAGAACTGCTCCAGAGTTCATGAATGTTCCCACTGGCAAAATATTACCCGAGCAAGACTCAACTCACACATGCAAATGGGGGTTTGTGTGTACAGAGGACTTCTGTTTAATAAATGCAGATTGAACACTATCTTTAGTTTCACCTCCCTCAGCTGAAATAATTTCTACCAGCTCAGTGTTTGGAATTGAAATGATTCCTTTCCTTCGATGCAGATACAATGAAATAATGCCAGAATATCACACTCTCTTTTTCTGGATGTTATTCTTCCAGAAAAGTTCAAATTAATGGGGCGTAAATCACATCACATAAATGGCCACTAAACCTTTTTGAAGGCAGACCAGTGAAAACATGCTGTAATTTTCAAAGGAACATAGTAGGGAAAATAACAAAGTTGTTTTAAAGTGCCAAGAAAAAGTAGATTTATTGTTATTTAGGATTAGCTCTATCTGAATTCTTCCAGACATTGTGGGGTTTACTGCTAATGGTCATTAGACTTATCAGTCATACATGAATTTTTTCTTCCACAGTATTCCTTCTTTATATCTTTCACATCTATATATACCGCTGCTATATAGTGCATCTATAAGTGCATCTTTTTGGGGGTTGGGAGTGTGAATCAAGAGCAACCCCACTTTCCCTATTTTCACAGAAATCTTTTCAAAAATAAAATCACATGAAGTACAAGAAGAAAATTACGTCTGGCTTGAAAGTATCTTATTTCTTACCTCTCTGTTGTCTCGTCACCAGTTTTTGGATCCTGACAAGTGGGCTGCTGAAATTTTTAGTGTGTGTATATATATATATATATATATATGTGATCATACCATGGATACTTTTATAAATGCTCCTGGTTTTACTTCATAGTCTTTGACCGCACTCATTGCCACAAATGGCTTAATCCTCCGTGATTTTGTTGCAAAAATGTTAAATCTCAGAATTAAAAACAAAATAATAGATCATCAGCCAATGTCAGTCACCATTCAGCTGCATCAGGAGGGCTACAGAGCAATTTACAGGAGCTTGAAGTATGGAAGGGTTTGTTTTCCAGCTGTATAGAGAACACAGATGGTCTGATGATGAAACAAGCTTGAAGTTGCCCTGCACTCACGTGGAATGCCAACTCCAACTCTGAACTGGTCCTTCAGACAGCACAAAAGTCAAAAGAAAAAAGGTTTGCAAGCTGCTGGCAGCAATGCTGGGCATGCCTTAACCACACATGCTTTAAAATACCACCTAGGACTGAGATGAACCCTTCACCTTTCTTTTTTTGGATGCTAAAAATCCTACAACTCTGCTCCTGCCTGCCGAGGCACTGAGTCTTGGACGATTATCTGAATATTATCTGGCTAATGCTAAGTGTCCTCAGATGCCTTTGTTGTCAGTGGTACCTTCCAGCACCAGGCACCCATTCAAAAAAGAAAAAAAAAAAAAAAAAAAAAAAAAAAAAAAAAAAAAAAAAAAAAAAAAAAAAAAAAAAAAAAAAAAAAAAAAAAAAAAAAAAAAAAAAAAAAAAAAAAAAAAAAAAAAAAAAAAAAAAAAAAAAAAAAAAAAAAAAAAAAAGAGAAAAGTAATTATTGCAGAGTTTTCTTTAGTTTATGTGTTGTCAGGAAGTCTGGTGGTACTTAGGATTCAGTGCTGTAAAATGCTGACCTTTCTACTCCAATCTGGGCTGTTCCATATCATCCATACCTTGCGTGATTCCATACACAGAAAATTAAAAAAGGGAAATGTTTTGTTTGGGGAGGTTTTGTTATTATTTTTTTTTCTATAATAAAAACAAACCAAAAAAAGGAATAATATCGGATGGTAGACTGCAACATGATTAAAAAAACAACCCTGAAGATAGAATTTCCAGTCCTCTGGCTTTTCCTCTGTTTTTGCAGTGTGTGTGATTAGTCCATCTAGACAGCAGAAGAATTTGCTTGTGGTGGGCCGACTTCCTCCCACGGTGCTGGGAGGTCATCATCACCCATCAGCTCGAGTGCCTTTCATCCCTGCTGAGCTCCTGTCGGAATTCCCTGAGCCAGGGGAATGGTGCAAGCTCATTCCCAGAGCTGGATCCCACAAGCAGCGGGGGCAGCATTTGCTGGCACCGACTTCTGGTGTTTGCAGCAGATCCAGGCACTGGGAGGAAGGAGGGGCAGTGAGAGGTTCGCTGCAGGTGGTGCTGGAGATGCTGCCCCTGAGCTCGAAGGGCTTACTTAGCTCGGGAATTCTCTCTTTTGGAATGTTAATATTGAACGGAAAGCTCTCTCCTCTCTCTCTGAGAGCAAACAACCCGAAAAAAAAAAAGAGTTTTTGAGTGAGGTGATGAGGCCTAGCAGGCAGAGCAGAGATCTGGGCTGTTTGCAGATGATATTATGAAGCTCAGTAATTTAAGGGTTTTCCACCACCTATGAGAGAAATGTGAATGAGAACTACAAAGAACACACTCAGAAACAAACAAATCAAACCAAAACAAAGCAAAAAAAGTTCTCATATGCTGTCTTAGACCCTTCTGAATTGCAATTGCTGTGATTGCAAGAGCTGGTTGTGCTTTGGAGACTGTATCATTCACAGAGGTGCTGAAGGTATTTCTGCATGGATACAGAACATTTTCACACCAAGAAAACCCATGTTTTGTGGGCATATCCAGAGATACATATTCTGGTATATACCTGATCCGCTGGTAACGGTGCAGAAGTTCTACTAGAAACCAGGGGTACAAAGAGACTTTCAGCACAACCAGGAGAAATAATATGGCCTGCCAGCAAGAAATTCTGCAGGTGTCATTGCACGTGCTCATGAGGTGTGGGGTTTTTTTTTCTATATAAGCAGAAATGAGGAACCCTTTGCTGATATCTACTCAGATCATTGGGTGAGAACTCCCTGGAAATGACAGCGGTGGCAGTGATCCACGTTCATCTACAGGTCAGTGTCCCATCAGGCTCCTGCCAGGACTGTCCAGGAATGAGCTCCCTGGGACAGGACATGGGCTGAGGCCACCTCTTCAGCAGCAGCTTAGGCTGACACAACACTTCAGTGATAGTTTAGCTACATCCTTGTCCATTAGGAGTTTGTCTCACTGTGTTGGATGCACTAAATTTTGCTGTCCAAGATCACTTGATGCTGAAGTGCATCTTCCCTGGTGTCTCCCAGCATCCTCTCTTCCACAGCAGTACCTGCCATCAGTGTGCTAATGCATACTATTTTAAAGTTACATCCTTCTAGCTGGCTGTAGGTTGTTTTTTTTTCTCATCTCTTACTCTTTTTCTCCCACTCCTCCCATTCGGAAATCTCACTCCTGTGGCCTCCAGAGGAAACCGCTCTGGGGGGGAGAGCTCGTTTGCCCTTCATCAGGAAACCGAAATGTCCTTCCAGCGCTCTCCCCTGGTGCATCGGCCTTTACTCCCTGGCCTGAGCTCTTGAAAGGCTGCAGTTCTCCCGGGAAGAGCTTTCCCACATGCCGTATTGTCAGGGGAATGCCTGACCGTGCTCAGCGGTTTCCGTGCGCGGACACGTGGGCGGGAAGGGGCAGAGGGGCCACAGGACAACGGCAGGAGGGAGGCCTGGACCAGGACTGGGATTTGTGGGTGAGGAGCTGCTGACCTGCCAGGATACGGGGGGGTCTGTGCAGACAAGTATCAGTAAAGAGAAAAGGAGCAGCTTCTCAAATTGCAGCCCTTGGTTTGCAAGAGGTTTGGGTTTGGTTGTTTTTCTGTCCCAGAGTCAGGCGTGCAAAGTCTGTCATCTGGCCAGTTCTGCTGCATTTACAGAGATGGGGTACCTGACCTGGGAAATTACTCGTGCAGAAGCCTCAGGCTCTTCCTTGCCTGCACCCTGTTAGCAGCACTGTGGTTGTTTGAGATCCCTCTGCCTTGTTTCTCACAGGCAAATCAGGGCTGTAGAGATATTACAGAAAAAAAATGAGCAATCCCAAACCTCAGATCCAGATCTAGCTGAGTGAGTCTACAGGTGGGATCCACCTTTTCCCGAGTGACTGTGAAATTCTGTGCTCCTGCTGCTGACACTGTTGCCTCCCCCCAGCAGTGGCAGGGGCGACAAAACCCAGTCACATCAGAAGCACAGCATCACCACGGGCTGCGAGAGTCAGATTTCCTCCATCCTCAGATTTCCACAGTCCTTAACTAATCAAAAAATAAAACAGGCTTGCAGTCTGGGATTTTTTCTTTCAGTTGTTATTTCATTCTCTGTGTGTGTGTGTGTTTGTGCCAGCTGTATCCAAAGGATGGCTGGCAATACCTCCTGATTTTGTAATTGAGATGTATAAATACAGCAAGACCGAGATAATATCTAGTAATGTAATACCTCTCCATCCCTAGGCATTGACAGGAGCTGGTTCTTAACTACCCTGCAAGTTCAGACCTAAACAGGAACCCCTGGAGTGCAGCCACTCTGTACCTGCAGCACGAGGTGCTCTGACTTTTAAGTTGCCAAAGAGAAATCTTTAGTGCTCCTCTCCCACCAAGGTCAGCGGAGATGGGAGCACTGTGTGTCATGTAGAGGTAAAAAGTATCTCAGAAGATCCAGTTCCCTGGTTGATTCAGGTTCAAATCAAGGCTATTGATATTGTCTTTGAGTCAATACCTTAGACCATCGGTCACAAGAGGTTAGATAAGATTAAAGAACTGAGTTTTTTTAATCTGTTGAATATGAAAAATGGCCACTTCTGGCTCTTCATTCACACCATCTGTTGCTAGCAGGTTGTATTGGCAATTTCAGGACAGATTAATAATTGTTCCTGATTTTGGCACACCAAGAGGTTAAAAATAAATCTTTAGCCACGAAGAAGAGTCCCCAGCAATCGATTTCTCAAAGATATTTTGGCAACTTGAAAAGAAAATATATGGTTTGAGCCTTCCTAGAATTATTTCTCCCAGCCACATGTGATATAAATAAAACAAACCTCAAGAATCTGGCTTAGAATATGGAATAACATTTTGCTACAGTCATTTCTGCTGTGTTTACCACAGCAAATGCTGAATTACAGGCATCACCATACATGATATTTAAATATTTCAATCATACCCAGAGCTCTCAACACTCTTGTTTCTTTCCCATGTTCACAACAATTTGCCAGCGACATTTCAGAGGAGAGCAGTCATTTTACAGCAGCCTCTTTGTGCAGAGAGATGTGCACACACACTACACAGCTGTACTGAGATGTAGCACAAGCCCTGGTTGGAGCACCCTCACCATATTCTGGGCTGCCAAAGGATTAGAACAGTCCTGAGATGTGTGGCCAAAGGTTTCCATGACCCAGGGGCTTTAAAGTCAGTGCTATCAGGTCCTGTGAGGATGAATCCTGTCTCGATTCCCAGCAGCCACAACTGTCATTTGGGTTGTTCCTCCTGGCGAGTCTCGGACCAGCCCTGCCCAAGCAACACAGACTGGAGGAAGCAAAAATTTAACGTGTGCTGAGCTAATAAAACTCTGCTAAATTCCCACTTTGAGGATAACCTGCATGAAAAATAGTCCAACCCAAGAAGAGAGAGAAAACTGAGGGAGAATCAAGAAGGGAGACTGCAGGAGCTTCCAGTAATCTGGAGTATAAGAATGAAGAGAACCACAGAGCTGCTTCATAAAAACAGTGCAAGGATCAAAGATGGTCTCTTCAAATGCAGATACCACATTTTAATGGTCAAATAGTAAAAAAAGAAACAGAGGAAAATAGAGAATAATTGCTATGTAAAGTTGATATGTTAAAGAAAAAGCTCCATTAAGCATCAGTGAATTTTTCACAGGATTTTGCAGAACACATGGAAATTAGGCCTTTGGACAGGATAACGGTTTTATGAACAAGTTCTTTCTATGCTTTTCATAAAGTTTTTGGCTATCTGGCTTTCTTGTAATGAAACTTTTCAAGGGATGTATCAGGCAAATAAATGCATAAGGCTGAACACATCTGAAAATCTGGTCATCGTAAGGATGCCCAGCTGAGAGTTGAGCTCTTCTGTCCAGTGAGTTCCTTCCAAAGTGCAATTCCCCATGGGACAGTGGGTAGTGCTTCTGTGTTTGAGAGCATCCATGGGAGGGGGTTGTAGCAAGGAGGAGGGAGAGAACTTAACCACAGGACGCTGAGACCAATTTATGGGTGGGGAAACTCTGAGCCAGCCTACCCCTTCCAGCCTCCGCTTCCTGAACCCTGGGTGTTCCTGGTCTTGCTGGAGCCTCCTGCCAGTCCTACCCTTTCCCAAGAGTGGAAAAGTAACTGGGGGAGCTGGACCATGGAGCAGATGAGGCCAGCAGAGGAAAGGACTGGGAGTAGTGCTGGTAGTGCAGTTGGGAGTATTACATTTCCAGTCAGAGCTGACTGGAAATACATGACGTTGAGCTAAATGAAGAGTGAGGGAGGAACGAGGCATGAGGGTGGGTGCTAGCAGGGATTAGGCTACATGAAAGGTCATTGTTTGATGGGAGGGAGGGAGCCAGAATGGGAAGGCTGAATAATTTCTAAGCAAAAAGAGGATTTTCACGTAGTCCTTCCTCAGTCTTTATTTCCTGAGGCATTTCTATGAATCTGTGGGTTGGTGGGCCCAGATGACCACAGAAAACCAGTCCTGCGTCTGCTTTGAGCTGTTATTTTTATTCTCTGGGGCTTCACTTGTCGGTCAAAGGGCCTCCAGAACGCACACAAATGGCCTTCACAATGTTTTGGAGCTATGGGTATTATCACATAAATTTTAATTAACGACAACCTGTCTTGTCCCAGCCTGACTCAGCATCAGGGCAGGAAAAGAACCCAGGAATCCCAGTTCCCCCTGCCCACCAGCAGGACACTCCGTTGCCACATGACCTTGTAGACATTTTCTCTCCCTGGATGGATGTTTTCTCTCCCTGGAAGCCAGTCAGTAGCGATGTCCATCGATAGCATGGATCACCAGATCCCTCTGTGGTTTCCTCTCCATGGAAAACAGTCAGCTAGAAAAAAAAAAATGCACAGCTTGTGTAAAGCTAAATGACTTAATCAAACATTAGATTAACTCTCCCCAAAGCCACCAGCAAAGAACACCATAGGCATGTGCAGAAGACAGATGCCTGTGGATGGACCCACACAACCCTTTTCACAACCTTTTATATAACATTAGTGCAGGCTTAGACAAAAAGTAGTCTTGTTCTTTTCAAGCCAGCATGAAGTCCAGCCAGGAAGTATTAGTCATCAGAGATTTTTGGTAGTTGTAGTTTGGAACCCCAACTGGTGTGTGTTTGCTTTGTGCAGTGCTGAAAAACCTAAACCCAAGAATTGGCCACTATCTTGGTCAAATCTCATTTCTTTGCAAAACAGCTTTTGACTAAATTATCGCTATTAGAAGAAATTTTCCTTTTGACGCCCTCACAGCACAAGA
Source organism: Empidonax traillii (assembly GCF_003031625.1). NCBI lineage: Eukaryota > Metazoa > Chordata > Aves > Passeriformes > Tyrannidae > Empidonax > Empidonax traillii. The sequence goes on along the minus strand of NW_020956185.1, from coordinate 336,553 downwards.
CAAATGCTAAAAGAAACAACCCTTCCCTCTTCCCCAAGGGATTGTAACAACATTTTTTTTCAGTTAGATTTGCAAGATTTCACATTAAAATGCATTCTGAATTGTGTTTTAAAGGGGAGGGGGAAGCAAAATTATTATTTTTGTAACCAAAATAGAACAGACTTAAAATCTTTCTCTGAAGGTTTTTACCTTCTAGAATGAAACTGAATATTTTTCATGGGTTAGTCTGAAGACCATATTTTAAAATTTTGTGAAACAATACATGGCTTTCTCCAGCTACTGGCCATTCACAATGGTACATCCATCCTTCAGGTTTCGGTGTTCTGGCAAACTTTGGTAAGTGTCAGTTTTGGCCAAATAAACAGTATTTTTGTACATAAACAAGATTGCTTCTAGAATAAAGATGATTTTCTGCAATGCATTTAAGCTGTAAGTAAAAAGGGTTATGTGTTCTTCGAATTCCTGAAATGAATCATGGAAAACTCCAACATAATAAGGTGCTGTTATTAAGTGCTATACAGCTACAGTTGTCATAAAAGCTAAGAAGAAATCTGAGGTAGTAAAACAAATCTTCAGCTGGTGCAAATCAGCACAGCCCTGTTGAACTGATGAGAACTACATTGATTTTTTTTTTTTTTTACATGGCATATAGTTTATTCATTATACTGAATAAACTGTGGCACAGGCTGGTGAAGTAAAATGGTTTGTCCCAAAATCCACGTTCTTAAGGTTCTCTTCAAGAAGGCCTTCCCAAGCATGAGATGCAGATCACTCACCATGTCAGCAAGAAGTGTTTGTGAGACCAGGCCACCCCAGAGGGGCCTTGGTACACAGGAATAACAATTCCCAGCAATGCTGTGATTAAAGGCAACTCTTTTGGGAAAGTTCTCCCTGATTTTGGTGGTGTGCTGCTCAGCATCACTTACCTCCCACTTCTCTCTCCACTTACCTCTCACTTCTGGGAGCCTGAGTAAATTTGCTCCTCCTGGCCCTAAATGACCGCACTGAAAGAAATCCCTCATGATCACCACACGGTGCCTGGTGTAGGCTCACAAAATCCTGGCACAGCCTCTCCCAGTGAGGAGCATTTTATCAGGGTGGGATCTCCTCCCATTCCCTGGCAAGCAAAGCAGTGGTGTGTTACCTCAAAGGTGGATCTGCCTTAAGCACCCCAGAGTTACACCAACCCATGAGAGGTGAGACTTCAGAGGAGGTCGATTTAACTCAGGTCACAACAGGTATGTTATTCCCAGCTCTGCAAGCTGCTGCTTCAAGCATTAATTTGTGTAAAGAGTAAAATTATTTTAATCACAAATGCACCCTTTTTTAGGCACGCTGCCTCTGTTTTGTTCAGGATTTTGAGGAATTTCATAACAGTGCTCTTACATCACTCCACCCAGATACAATGTGAACCATTGTCAGATAAAAGCACGTTTTTTACATTGGCATAAGCGTGCAGCTTCCCTTTCTGTTACCCAATGTTTTCCTTTTCCAATGACGAATATTTCAAATCACTCACATTCCTCCTGGGGAATGATAAAGGCATCCTTATTTTAGGAAAAACAACGCTCCCTCATCAAAGCAGGGTGGCTGTAAGTTACCTGTTCCCAAAAGATGATCCAGGGTATGTCTGAGTGTGGTACAAAGCAGGGCACTCAGGAGAGGTAGGATGCTGTTCCCCACTTCATGGTGGGTCAGGTCCCCAGCTTGAAGGACCCAGACAGCTTTGATTAGACACCAGCATGTCCCAGGAAACTGATAACTTTCCTTGTGGACTCGAGGGGAAGAAGTTGTGATAGCAATGATCAAGATAAAGAAACGAGATAGTAGTTGTTGGTATGATTGACACTGTGCTTGAGTGTTCTCACACAAAGCCCTCTCTCTCTGCCTGACATGCAGGCACTGCATTCCCAACGCATTCTTGCAGCCTACACCACATCCCCGAACAATAGTCAGCCTTCTTTCACTCTCCTGCCTCTTTTCTGTGAACAGCACTTTGTTGACAACCGAGTCTGTTCTCACTCCCGAAGAATTCAAAAAATTGAACGATATAAGGACGGACTGTGACTTCCAGGAGGCATCTTAAAGCATCCTATTTTTAAAGTTGTGGTTTGGTGCTTCTTCTTCTGTTTTGTTTTCTGTTGCAAAGGAAACCTCCAAAAATGCAGTTACCCTGCAAATCTGTCCTCAGTCCAGAGAGCTGCTCTGAATGCGGCACCACTAATAGCTCTAAAATGCAAATACATGGATGACTTTCTGTGTTTGACCATTCCAGAACAGCCTTTCCCCTCTAAACTTTAATGTTGATGTTGAGTGCCAAACTGGCAACCCCTGTGCAATCGAAATGTTTGCACAGGAAAAACAGATGCGGTGACACTGGTTTGCTTTCCTTGCCAGTCGGGCCCAAGCCTAAAATGGACAGGATACATGTACGGTTAAGAAGGTCTAGCCTTCCTAACACTTGTGTCAACTTTTGTTCCCAAAGAATAACGAGTTTTGGTCAGATGGGGAGGATAAATGTGAGCAATGTGCATCTTTCCCTCCTTCATCACACATGAGTAAATCACTCTCACCAGGACGGCCCAGTGGCTGACAGTGAACCAAAACCAAGAGAAGAGATGAAAAATCGCTGTGCTGAACTTGCTGGCGTGTTACCTCTTTCTTTTTGGTTGGTGATACACATCTAAACCTGGGCAATACATCACATAAACCATAAGTACTTATAAACCAGGAGAGGAGAAGAGAGAAGAAGAGAGAAGAACTTGCTGCATTGCTACACTGTGACACTTTTCATGGCACTTCCAGCAGTCTAATAGAGACTTGAAAATGAGCAAAATCTCTAGTTTGGAAAAAAAAAAAAAAAAAAAAAAAAAAAAAAAAAAAAAGAAAAAAAAAAAGAAAAAAAAGGAGGACACATTTCGGTGTGTTTTCTCAGTAATATTTCTGTTGCTGATATCCTTGATTTTGAGCAAGTGTGCACATGCACCTATGCCACTTCCACCTATTCTAGAAGCCTGATGAGCTTGGAGAACCATGTCCAAACACTTCTTACACAAAACTGCAGCCCTGTCTGCATCACACTTTGGGATCTTGATGCATAAGTATGCCTCAAGGAAAGCCTCTCTTTCTGAGGCCCTGTTTGTTCTTGGCTTCAGACCTCGCTGGGTGGATCTGGCACAATCAAGGCCAAATTGGAACATCAATGAGCAAGTGCTCTGGCGTCACTGAAAAATGAAAACAATTGGAAAATCACAATCAAAGGAAGGTGAAAGATCTAGTCCCAGGGCTTCCTGCTTCAGCTGAGAGTTTATTCAGATGGCCACCAGATAATCTAAGCCAGATAGAGGGCACATTGACTTATGATAATGTTTATTCTCTTGGATTTGCTAGCTGTCAAATGCAAGAGCAGTTTATCCTGGATGCATTTTATGCCCTCCCATTTCCACACATCTTCAGATTTAGGCTTTGATTTATGGTGCTGCCATTGAAGCAACACGGGATTGCCAAAGGGAGAAGACAATAAGAGATATAAATGAATGAGAAAAAGCAAGAAATATCTCTCATCTAACCTCTTTCACGATGCAATTCTGTGGAGCATTATTGCTATGGCAATTAAATACACTTAATATCAGTATTTCCCACACAGTAGTGAAAAGGGACCATAGCATGCAGAAAATCAGCCCCAAATCATGCTAAGTCTTCCTGGAACTGGTTGGTTCAGGTACCAGCTACTCTGAATTAGACAATTTAACTGTCAAAACAACACTTAATGCAAGGACAAACTAGTGTATATGGAAACCAGAAGTCAAAGTCAAGTCATTTAATCAAGTTAAGTCCTGATTAGTTTACCTTCACTGCTGGTGAGTTAATAGACTGTGGTATCTTCACAGTGAGAGTCAAATCAAACTCACTGGAGGAATCTTCACTGGGGATACACAGGCTCCAGCATTGGAAACCAAGGTGGCATCAAGAGGACAGCGCTGGTGGAACTACTAAAGCCAATGTCTCTCCTTTGCAATTTTAAAGAAGTTCGTGGATTTGGTAAAGGCTAAAATTTGAACCAGTCAGAACTACTAGTATGTCCTTGAAGTCTGTTTCTGTCCCATCCACACCCGTGTCCAGGAAGATCATAATTTAAAAATATACTTATTACAACGTAATTTTGAAATGTATCTTTTTTGTTCACTACTGTTACACTGGTTTTTTCCCCCAGGTTTTAAATTTAGTGCCTTCTAAACCTGGGTTTTGTCTCACATATTAGAGCAATCATATTACTCAGGTGCTACAGCCACTCTCCTTCTTTTATGATACAGTTTATATTCTGAAGACTCTTCAGTCACAGAACCCTGAAATTCGCCTTGCATAATAAACACTCGATACAGCCGACTAAAATTTCCTGAAGGCTTCCTACTAGTAACAATTCTAATAATGTTTGCTGATGTATTTAACTTAAAATGGATGTTTAAGATCAGAAGCTGAACGGTCCATTTGACTGAGCTGAGAGCAAGAGTGATGGACCAGCGCAACCAGGGACTGAACAGCTTCAGAGCTGCTACAGATTCCCAAATTGTTGTCTACAGCAATGGTAGCACAGACAGTGCTGTGCTTCTTTTGTGGCTGTGCACGAAGAATGAGAATTAACAGAAGCACTGAGCTCTCCTGTTGGCTGACTTCAACCTCAGATCTGCTGTCTATCTGAGATCACAAAAGGAAACAGCAAAGGAAAGGTTTTAATGGTCTATCAGCCACAGAATGTATCTACTATACCCTGCTACAGTCAGAGAATAGATTCATAGAATCATTTAGGTTGAAAAAGACCCCTAAGATCACTGGGTCCAACCACTAACGCAGCACTGCCAAGGCCACCACTAAACCACGTCTCCCAGCGCCACACCTACATGTTTTTTAAACCTCTGCAGGGAAGGGGAGTCCACCACTGTTCCAAGGCCTGGCAACCCTTTCCATGAAGGAATTTTCACTGATATCAAACCTAAACCTACCCCAATGCAACTTGAGGCCATTTCCTCTTGTTCTATTGCTCATTACCTGAGAGAAGAGACCAACCTGGCTACAACCTCCTTTTGGGGAGCTGCTGAGAGTGAAAAGGTCCCTCTTGAGCTTCCTTTTCTCCAGGCTGAGCCCCCCACCAGCTCCCTCAGCCTCCCCTCAACACACTTGCTCTCCTCTCCTGACTTGAGCACCCCAAGACAAACACGGTGAGGGGCCCTGGCCCATCCGTGCTCTCCACACCCTCAGTGCAAGAGCTGGCAAGGGAGAAGCACTTGAGCAAGATTAATCTGCAATAATTGTATATTACAAATGTATTTATTCTGTTTAGGGAGAAACTCCTCTAAGGCTCCAGATGAGATATTTCTCACATATATTATTCAGCTTTTCCCGAGGCCTTAATGAATTGCTTTGAATTACAGACTTAGGTATTGATTAGCCTCATTCAGTTGAAATCTAGGCTTAGCAATCTATACTTGCCTATAGTTTATTGGTAATATTATTCCTAATAAAGAGCTGCAATTAATCCACATCAAGGAAAATCAATTAATACAGATTTGTATCACAAAGAAAGAAATCCTCCTCATATCTGCCCACTAATCCTGAAGCTTAGGTCTTTCTTCGCTACCAAGGAGGACAGATAAAAAATATTGATTTCACCCTATTTTTACAACTTACAGTGATACAATAATAGCACACAGAACAGACGGGGCTTATCAATTAAAACTATTTTTATATATGATGATACATGAGGACACACAATGCCTTTGTTCTCTGCATTATTAATAATTATTAATACGATGGACTGGTAGTTCTGTAATAAGAATAATCACTCCACGCACAGCTCTGGAAGAGTTCTGCCTTCACTTTGGGAATGGTTATGAATTTTGCAGCCTGTGAATTACAATACAGTAATGGTTCTAGAAGTAAAATTGCAGTTATCTGAGCTGCATGGGAAAGGAGGACTATTCTGTGTAATTTTAGACTAATGATACAACATGAAGAAACACAAGATGTTATCCAAGCTAACATCTTTCTAATTTTAACCAGTTCTACCTCCCATTTTAACCAAGCTAGTATCTAACCTAATTTATTAGAAACTGAAAAAAAAAAAAAATCTTATCAGAGTCTTCTTGCAGGAAGTATCACATAAATGCCACAAATTAGATTTTGCAGTTTTAGAAGCCAAACTTTGCCCTTGCTACACAAAGAAGACAACAATGTGTCATTGTCCTTTCACAAGTCCTACTGTAAACAGTTTATGTGATTTATTCTTTTGTACACTAGATAATTACATATTTTATACCAGTGTATCATCAGTATGTTGTTATTCTGACTGCCCCATAATAGAAATTGTGTATTTTCCCACTGCAGTGAAGGCTATTCTTAATATACATTGGCCTCAACCAGCTAAAAATATCGGAGTTCTGTTGCCTGTGGGAAAGTTCTGCTGGAGTTATTTCTATTAAAAGTTTAATATTGGTCTCTTCCATTTTTCATACTGTATGTGCCATTCACATCTAACGCTCCCTCCTCTCCTACGCAATTACTTACAAGCACTTAAGTGCCACACATGAGGCAAATAATGCCACTAATTCACTCTAATTCTGACATTAATATGAATGATTGGGAATGAGATTAGTGCTGAAGAATACCACTTTAAAATAAACTGTGATGACATAGCGACAGCTATATGAGGGATTAAAGAGCACGGCTTATGGCAGGTTATGGTTCGGGATATCAAATGACGCGGCCCTGTGTTTGTTCTTGCCAAGGACACCAGGCAATTAGAGGCTTGAACAGCCAACTGTAATTCTTACACTGAATCTTTGGGTGAGTTGTGGTTTTTGGTTTTGTTTTTGTTTTTTTTTTTTTAAGACCTGTGAGTTTTGTGACAAGACAGTAGGTTCTAAAAAAAAAAAAATAAAAAATTAAGTGTCACCTTGCTTTGAGCTGTCTGCACCCACAGAAAGCTTTTTTGAGAGGTGTTTAGTTTACCTGGCAACCTAGAGCCAGTCTCCCAGTGCAGATACAAAGGAGAAGCTCTAATTTTATAAACATTCCCTTTTTAACCCAAGTTCATATAATCTGTGAAGCTGCCACTGAATTAATGACAATATTTATTTTCTCTGTGGTTGCACATTTAGATTTATCTTCTAGTAATAGTGTTTTTGCCTTTCTTTCTCCTTTCTTCTGAAGATAACAGAAGCCTATTTAGTAAACCTCAATTCATGCAACTTAAGCCATAATGTGTTATACAGCTCTCTACCTACTTTCCTGATGTTTCCATAAAAAACTTTTATATTTCAAGCTGCTTGAAAATCAATATGGTTTCATTCAAGGGAGTGAGGAAGATGAGAAACATTAATTATTGCCTGTTTTGATTATCAGATTTCGGGAAGGACTAGAGAAGACACCATCAGCTTTTGACTCACTCATTTCTCTTTTAACATAGAGGAGAAAAATATTTTAGCTCCTGAAGGTCTGATCAAGTATTCACTGAAGTTTGCAAGTGAGGGAATATCAGTGATCTACCTATCATGATGGTTAGCAAGAATGAATGACGGTGCAGCTGAGAAGGAACCAAAAAGCAATGAAATGGGTTTCACTTGCAGTGTAAAAAAAGCTCCTCTCACCATGCTGTTCCCAGAATGACAATTACTTAAAAATTGGAAGGTACTGAGGTAACAAAGTAAAATGGTGTAATAAAGTAATATGGTGCAGGCATGTGAAAAATACTGTTTGCTAATCAGTTCCCCACGGGCCATGAACAAGTGCTTTATAGACAACTCATTTTTATGGTTCAGGATTTTTTAATAAAACTGTAGATGCGCTAGTTGTGCTTCAAAACTGGGAACAAAAGAAATGAGCACCAGCATCTATTCCGTCATTACACAGACCACTGCTGGTTTCTCACTGTAGAGCTTGTGTTGGTTCAGATCAAAGATTATATGTTTAATTTTATGGATTTGAAAGGCAGCACTTGGCTCATCCAAGATAAAATTTCCAAAGGAGGATTGAGCTCAGGTCACAGTCTCAGAGCTTGGCTTTGCATGAGGAAATCCATGTTTAATGTACATATTTAAAACTACATGTCAGGACATATGAAGTCCAACATAGGGAGTACGAAACCACTTTACAGAGTTGGATTCTGAGAAAAGAAAGTTTGACAGAAGTGTGTGGACATTTATCCCGCAGTTCTATTTCCAGGATAGTGTATTCCATAGGGTCTCCTAAATGGACTCATACCAGGGCATATATTTCAGAGCATCTACTCTCCCAATTCAAATTTTTCAGCAGTACAGCAACAGATTAACCACCTGAATCTCCACTATGTTACTGTATGGAAAAGCAGAAGCAACACGCCTTCAACAGCCCTGTTTGACAGCTTCCTTTTCATATAATCCTGGATGGTGTTTGTCACTTGGGTTTTTTTTGGAAGCTCACGTCCACTTGGTATCTACTGCACTCACTGCCACTCCAGGAAATCACTGAGCTCCTTTAAAATTCCTGGGTACAGATACATGAATATTTTGATCTTAACTCTGATTTCGGTAGTTTCTGTTTAATGGGCTCCTGCTAGAACTTATTAAAGTTACTGTTGGAAAGGAAAACATTGAATGGTCCCTATACTTAATATATAATTTTTTCTGAAATAAAGACAATTTTATCCCTTGTATCTTATTGTTCTACTGTCTTAAGCCACTGAAACATATTAGTATATGTCAGGTTTTCTTCTTAATGTATTAAAAAATGAGCCTGGTGGGTCCTGGTCTTCCTGGTCTCCTTATGGTTCCCTTATTTTTCTGCAATTTTAAGTTTCTCACTCATGTGTTTCAATACAAGCTTTCTCTTCTTCCCATATAGAATTAAATATATACAAATGTAATAGTTATTTTCCCCTCTCCACTAACATAAAACTTATTGATCTTTTTAACTACAGTAAATGTCTTTATTAATTGTGGCTTTTCTGAATACTCAGTACAACAACTTCACTAGGATTACTTAAATGTTTAAAGTTAAGCACATGTTTAAACATCTCTTTGAATTGGGGTGTATCTGTTTTCAATGAAAGAGAAAAAAAAAAGAAATAATAAAATTGATTTGGCTTAATCTGGAAATCTGAATAATTAATATGGAATAGAGCCAGTTTTTTTTCGCATAACTTCCTCTCAGTTTGTTCCCGTTCTTCTCTTCTGTTTCTGTTTGATCTCTGGATTTATATCCACCTCTTGCTCTGTTATTTTAAATCCATCATGCATGTATGTCATCCATGTCCTTGGGAGGGCCCTCTCCCAGATAATGTGCTGTGTGGAGTTTAATATCCATGTGCACATACACAAAAACACATAAACACACGCATACAAGCTCATTTCTTCACTTCTGCCTAATAATATTTTTCCAGCTGTTTCTGTGAGCTCAAAGTGCTCAAATGCAATGAATATCCTATTCATTAAACAACAATCATAACTGAACACGAGCACATTAATATGTGTGAATTAAAAAAATGTTTTTCTTTAAAGCTGAGCTGCAAAGGGAATTGAGGCAGGGAAATAAATCCCTCCCCCCCCCCCCAATTTTTTCATTAACATTTGTAAGAATTGCCTGTAAAGTTCCACTCTCCACATCCCTCATCTCTATCTTCCTGACATTTTGAAAGCCAGCAAAAGCTTTGACAGTTTGAGTATTTCTTAGGACAGAAAGTAGAGCTATTGAGAATGGACTGCACTGACCAAAACAGATGTTGATGAGGGTTTGGGTTTCTGTAGAAGAACACTGACATATCAAGATCCATCTAAACTAATTTAGCTGTGCTGGTGAGAATTTTGTGTACACCAAAAAGCTTGAGGTACAGAACAACAACAATGAGTATATTAAAAAAAAAAAAGAAAAAAATAAAGTTGTGAACTCCTTTAAGCTTTCACTGTAAATCATCAACAAGTGATGAAAAGCATAAATGCAATAAAAATAATCATTTCCAGGTCACTGTTAAATGATGTGACAAATGCAGACAGGGATATTGTAACACTGAGAACCAGAGAAGACTCAAATTCTACCTCATCAGTCATTTCCTTTCTCCTTCCATTTCCTGCAGTCCCCATGCACTGTGCCTCTGTTACACTTTTCCTTCTTCCTATTCACTTTTCCATCTTGTCTGTCTGCTTCCCTCGCCTCTCAGCCCTCTGCAGCTGCTGATTTTACATCTTGCCAGGCCTCCTTGAGAAGAAAAAGCACAACAATCTTTCCCTAATAAGATTCTGGCACTTCCCCTTGAAGCTTTTTCCGGAACCTGGATAGGAACAAGCATGTGAAAATGAGGAATAATGGGAATAAAACGCAACTCGCGTCTTTGGAACTTCAGAGGGACCTTGAACTGAGCGCTGAGGGCAAAGCATGGTCCTTGCCGGATCTGATCCCAGAACAAGCAGAGTAAATTCGGTGTCAGGACTCCGAAATCCAGCAGAGCAGGAGTTTCTGAAGGCTGCCATCGAGTGCTTGGGGCCCTGCAGGGCTGAGTATAGGGGCAGTCTGTAAGAACACTGACCCAGCCATGTTCTGTTGCTGATACACCGTTCATCACGCTGCAACACAATGAATCCAGTGAGGATCAAAAGCTATCAGTCAGACCACCAAAATTCATTTCTAGTTCTGTCACTTGTCTGCTTTGGAGCTCTTGCCCCTTTCTTTCTCTCCGCCTCCTCTCCAGAGCGTTTGCATCGAAGTGGGAGCCATTTGAAGGTGGCTTAACCCAACCTGATCCCTCTTTTGGATTGGGTCTGTAGGCACTTCTGCGAGGTGAACAGATCATCAATAATGACATAGCCCTGGGGAACTGCAAAACATCTTAGAGAGTGTTCTACAAATGCACTGACACTTCGTATGTGTTCCAGGAAAACACGTGTGCATGCAATACAATCTGGAATATACACATATAGATGTGTGTGTGTATTTACACACATGCACATACACATAAACCTGTGCATGTGTACTCATCTGGTTCCACACAGGAAGTTTACCAAAAATGAAAGTAGAACACAATATTAATAAAGTTCAAATTAAAGATGCTAGTTTTTTCAACAGCTGGATAGGATCCTTCACTTATTTTTAAGAAGTCATTTGTTTCCAAAATTTCTGTGGTAGTCCAGAAGGAGGGTAATAGATCCTGCGAGTGTTTGCATCCTACCTGCTGGCAAAAGGTGTGAGCTGTATACATGAAAATTAACTCAGACAAACCCAAGTCTGAGGGGCTGATGTGCATTTTGGCAAGGTTATTTTGGCACTCCCACTGGTGTGAACGAGTGCTGGGAGAGGATGCCCTTCTGCACGTACCAAAAGGGTTGCAAGAAGATGGGGTCATGGAACAGAAACTTTCTATCCCAAATCTGGAAATCCTGCCAGCCCAGTGTGGCAAGCCAGCTATGAGAGAGGCTGTGCAACTGTGTTCCTGGTGGGGTCAGGGGACATGGGCCACATGTCAGAGTGCATAAAACTGTAATTCAGCAATGGAAATCACATATTTCAGTGTGAGCGGGTGTTTTCTCCTCTCATGGATGTAAATGGAATCAGTTCCTGAGAGAACTTGGCTCTATAGCTTGGAAAAGGGCTCAGATTTTTGTCTTTGCTTGTTTTCTATTTGCTGTCCCACTTTGGTTCTAACACACACATTTCCTGTGGTCTTCCTTGCAGCCTCCAGGCCATGCCTGTTACTCCTGCTTTCTTCTCCCCTGGTCTTTGTCCCTTTCACATCACACTTCCCACAACCCTGGCCAAAAATGGGCAGTGCCTGAAGTGGGGAACACCATGTCCCTCTATTTCCTGACTGCACACCTATCCTGGATGATGTCAACATGAGACCCCCCCCATCTGTCTGCTTCCACTGCCATGAGAAGTTCTGTCATTAATTACATTATCACCTGCACTTTTGCCAAAATGATGGAAAAACGGCCACGGCGACAGAAGAATTTGATAGCAAGACTGTTACTGGAGTAGGCACCTACATTGTCTGCTGTGGGTGGAGTAGTTAAACTCCCTGCAGTGAGTTTAAGGCTTATTCGGAAGAAAACATGCCACTTACTCCCCACCAGTGCCTCCCATACACACTCTGAAAGCCTTCCATTGAAGGACTGAGTTAGCACATGACATCTGATGAGATCACAGCGTGGGGCAGGCTTGGCTGTAGGCATTACAAAGGCTTCAGCATCTCTCTGTCAACAGTTTGGCTTGTGGTTTTTTTTTTTTCTTTTTTTTTTTGGTAAAAGCCCGTGATGTAACTCCTGTCTGATGTTGCTGGCTGGCCCTGCTCAAGGCCAGCCAGGAAAACCACCACAGTGCACGGCCATCACCTGTCCAAGACCTGCTGGCCTGGCCCTGGAGTTAGGTCAGCCAGGAGGATAAATGTCCTTCTTATCACACAGGGACTGTGATGAATGGCAGATTTCAGGTGCAAAAAGGCCAATCAGTATCAGCCTCTTGTCACCTGTCTCTGTCCAGTGGATGCTGGGAGGTTTGCTTTCTTCTCTATCTGATTTCTGTCCCTAATTCCCAGGATTTGGCACCAGAGTGGAAGATTTTGGATGTACCACTTAGGGCCAAACTTGCAAATGAACACTTTCAAGGCGTAACACGTGCAGCTGGAGGCAGAGGGGGTTTTGCATGCTTGCCCTACAGTGGTACCTGGAGTCATTTAGGCAATTTATTGCATCACCCCTGAGTGACATTGGGTGATGGCATACTGGTAACATGCATGTCAGTGTGCACTGGTATTTGCAACTTAACTGGTATGGGGCTGTGGAGTAATACATGGTGGATAATTTACTCACAGGAATTCAGGGGTTTTTTTGCTGCTCTCCTGCATTGCACACACCCTTTGACAACACACAAACAAACAAACAAACAAGCAAAGAACATTTTACCATCCAAATTTTCAGATAGACTGATACAACAAACAGCCCTCTTTCCCATAAATGTATTCCTAAAATAGCCTTGTTCTCCTATTCCTAATTCCTACCCTGTAACACACTCACTTTTTCATATTTTGCTTCAGCTTCAGTACTGATGGAGTGTTACTTTTTGACACTCAGGGAATAGGCTTAACCCAGGTAATAGGAGCGAGAGGTTCTTGGCACAGATCAGAAGCTACTGTACTTGGTACTGATTAGATTAACACCAGGAACCACTTTAGAGAGGGCAGCGTAATCTTTACAACCATCACTTACTTGCTGAGAAAGTTCACGTCTTCCAGTTAACAGCAGCTGTGCCGGTGATTTCTTTGATAGATGATGATGTGCACTTAAAGGAATAGATTAAACAGCCTTTTGCCTTCCTTTAAGACATCTAGTCCCTACTGGCAATGGCAGCACTGTTGAAAGAGCCTAAAGCCTATTTTCCAGAAGGACTTAGTCACAGACTTTCACATAAGCTTATTCATCCTGACCCTGGGGTTGTGGTTACACACACATTTCTCCAGGACATGGAGTCAGCAGGCAATGTCCACTCTGGCTCACCACTGCCTGATCCTATGCTCCTGCCACCCCTCCATGTCCACGCAGAACAAAGAGGGCAGTGTGGGGCCTACCACAAACAGCCCTGGATGGTGGCAGCATGACTTGGCTGGAGCCAAAAGTGCCACGGAGAAAAATGTTCGTGGAACCACAGCTTCGAGCGCTCCTGAGCTGGGTAAATGAATAATGTTCGCGGTGCCCCATCCTGCCAAAGCCAGACTGCTACCAATTCCTGAGCTCTGTAGATAACCCAGGTAGATTCCCACGTCGCTCTGACAGGTGCCCAGGTGCTTTAGGTGCTTCTGATGCATTTTACACTCTAGCTGCTGCTTTGGGTTTGCCTCATGCAACGGCAGACACGGTGCTGTTCACACTCGAAGAAGCCGAGTCCCATCAATTACCACATTTCAGTGAAGCAAGCAAGCATGAAAGCACCTGGAGATGGACAGCCCTGGGCTAGCAAATCCTGAGCCCTCAAGGTCTACTGCTTTGCCTACTGCAAACACACTATCTGACAAGCATAAATCACAAACTTATTATGTAATGGCCTTGCTGTTTCACGGACAAAGATGCATTTCACAGAGAGTATGGTTTTAATAAACAGGCAGCCTTTCAGTGGCTAGACTGGAATAAGCCAGTGATCTCAGTCCAGTTCCTGTCGGAAAGGTGGTCACAGCACAAAAAGCACTGGCACAGACGGGTGGATTGTTAAGGGGCTTCAAGAGAAGCTGAATAGAAAGAACCTACCTCGCCCAGGCACTGCCACTGCCCTCAGCAGCCTGGGGTGAGCTAGGAGTACCTGGCTGTGCCAAGGGGTTGGATCCCTTGGGTGCCTTACTGGAACTCTCATGCCAAGTGTGTGCACAGCCCTTTAATTAACTCGCCTCAACGTTACCGTGCAGTAAATGGGGGGATACACGGGGCTGAGTGAGTTATGGCCCAAACCCACATGTGCAGAGCATGCACCTCTGAAATGCAATGGGAAATATTCATTATTCTTGGATAGAGCTCCCTTTGAGTTCAGCAGTTACAGCAGCTGTCGTCATTTACTGCATTAGCAAGCACTATTTCTGTGAATTTATATCAGCGTGTCCCGGGGTTCTTTGCCAGCAATATGCTTAACCCACTGCTGCAAAATAATCCCACATATATTGGCCACATATTTGGGATATTATGATTAGACTTTTTTAGTGGGTGTTAGGAATTATTTTTATAAATGTAGCATGTGTGTATGCACAAGGGTTTTTACAATCAACCTTAAAAAGGCAAGAAATATATTTTCATTCTCTAACTTGTGTTTTGACGTGGTTCTCACCGATAGTCATCAAGCTAATAAAGCCATGCTGGTCCTGTGAAATATTTAGGAAATAACCAAATAGTAATAACAATAAAAAATAATGTAATTCAGTGCATTTTTTCCTGAATTATGGTTTTTATATGTTTCCCACAGACTATCAAATCTGTCGTTATAATGATATCTGAGGATGTCTGATATCAGTCAGAACACTGACAGGTCTATGCCTTAGAAAAAATAGAGGAATTACTCTTTACTGCACTGTGCAGTTCCAAGCCATGCAAAAACCTTGTCTTTCTTACAACTTCATCTTCAACATGTATTAAAATATATATTGATGATATCTTGGATAGAAAAATCTTCAAATTTTAGTTGTTATAACAGTGTCAAAAGGTTAGCTTTTTGGGGGTTTATTTTCTACAGCTTTCAGACCCCAACAGCTCAAGTCTGCAGAGAAAATGTATATTCCAGCAGCAACACGTCTGCAGATTATTTCAGAGACAAATTCTGTTCTGGAAAATTAATTCCAAAAATTGGTTTTACGGAGGAGTATCAATCTTACTAATAATAATCCCCAAACAGCATAATCTAGTGCTATGTGTGACTGCAGTTTGAATGGGGAAACATAGATTTGGGAACAGTGTGTTTCTAAGTCTTTTTGGTATCTTTTGCTGATATACAATTCAGGTACAGGACACATTAGACATTTCCTTGTGGGTCTCACCCACTTAGGGTGTAAATCTGCCACCACTGACCAGCTCCAGAGTCAGTCCCTGAAGTCAGGCTCTAGGGGCTGGTGTAGAATTTGAATTGCCAGCCAAAATGTCATGAGAGAATTGTCATGTTCCTTACAAAACTCCTGTCATATTTGCAGACACTGTGGAGGACATTCGACCACATTTAATGGTTGTACTCAATGATCTTAGAGGTCTTTTCCAGCCTTAATGATTCTATGATTCTATGACCTTTTTGCCACAGAGAGTCTGAAAACTTGCATTTCCTCTGCCACCGAACTCCAAAGGCCTCTGGGATAGGAACACTACAGCTCCTTGCTCCAGAGTTTGAAGCTGAAGATGCAGGTAAGTGTTTTCCCCAGGGAACACTTTCTTCCATTTTTTTTTAATATTCCTGCTATGGGACACTATTCTGGTTTGTTTCCTCCTGCTCCTTCCCTCCCTCACACCTTTTCAATGAGCCATTTATTTGTCAAATTTGAGCTGAAGGACAGCCACTTCTGCTCTGATTTCCCTGTGTCCCAAGACTGGTTCAAAACAAATACAGGTTTCCCAAAGGGCTGCCAGAGCTTTACCCTGGCAAGGGAAATTCTGGAGCTGTAGGAATTCCTATTTCTGATCAACCTGCATTGTCTTTTTCCAGATCTGTGTAGCTGAACCTAGATAAAGATGGGAATGTTCTCCAGCAATCCAGAGCTCACAGTCTTTACTCAAATCAGCGATTCAAGTCTGTCATGGTGTCTCAGGAGACGTGAGTTGACTTATTGGTCCTACTGTGCTCAGAAAATTGCTGTCTGGCACCCTCAGTGAGACTGAATTTTCTGACTAGAATAACTAGTAGAACTTTTCCATGCATCAGTGTGCCAGGGAAACAGGGATACTCCTTGAAATAGTTGCTCCCTGAGGGTAGAGGAAATGAGGAACAGGGAAATGGAGCAAATTACAGAAACCTTGCACTACTGAATTGGAGCGTGGGTTGGTATCATCATCCTTCAGAGCCTTGCTCTAGAAGAATTATAGATCCTGAAACAGTTTGGGTTGGAAAGGATCTTAAAGAGCATCCAGTTCCAACCTCCCACCATGGTCAGGGTCACTTTCCACTATCACAGCTTGCTCCAAGCCCCCACCAACCCAGTCTTGGACACTTCCAGGGATGGAACAGCCACAGCTTCTCTGGGCAACCTGTGCCAGGGCCTCACCACCCTCACAAGGAAGAATTTCTTCCCAATATCTTATTCTGTGGCCAAGTTTCTTGTAGCTCAGTGGCAGGATTGTAAAGGATGCAACAATGTACAGAGTAGGAACGAGTGGAATAAAACTGAGGGGGCTGACTCTGTGAAGACATCCTGTACCTGTACTGAGTTCCTCACAGGACACTTTTCTCCCTGCCAGACTGGATCTGCCATCCAGAGCAAACCACTGTAATAAATTTTAGACAGCGAGATACGACCGTAGATCCCACGGGATGTGGAATTCAGGGAAAGTTGTGGGTGCTGAGATCAGACTTTCAGATAAATAAATGCTAAGGGATGTTGTGCTGGGCACTTAACATTTTTAGTGAGCCACAGCATTGAGTTTTTTGGAAAAGAGTCCTCATTCATTCTTATGTGGAATGGCAAGAGCCTCTGCCTACAAACTGCCCTGATGTTTTTACATTACCTACTATTAAAATCAAAGTAGTGTGTTGCCTCACACTTCAGCACTACCTGCAAGGGATAATCTGTCACTTATGCCAGAAGATAGTAACCACTAAATGAGTGAATTTGGATTATAGATGCTCTCCAGTCAACTTAGGTTGAAAAAGGTGTCTTGAAAATAAAGCAGGGTTTGAGCAAAGAATCATGGCACTACCATGAGCTACACCTCAGCAGCATCTCTCTGGCTGCCTTGGAACTGAATATGCTTTACTTCATCTTCTCCTTCCTGGAGTTATTTTTGCTTATTTAAAGGCATTCATGTGCCATTTACTTGCCCTGCATTAGTAAGCACAGGGAAACATAAACTGTTTTCATCCTGGCCCCAAAATATTGCGTTTGCTTACCTAAAAGCACCATCAGTTTCACATAAAAGCCACACCTTCAGCACCATGAATCTACCCACCACCCATACATTCTATCCCAAACTGAAAGTTATGCACGTTCTTGCTAACCTAGTTTTGTGGGTGCATGTGTATTTTTTTTTTTTTAACAATAGGCCTAAATCCATATTAATGATCCAAAAAGTGACCAGGCCTCAGCACCTTTTGTCCTCTATACATTAACTATCCAATAATCAACAGTAGCTGTCCTGTACTCTGGTGTCTTTAGCCTAATTCAGAGGGACAGATATTTATCATCACCCTTGAATTGGGTGACCCATTCTNCACAAGGAAGAATTTCTTCCCAATATCTTATTCTGTGGCCAAGTTTCTTGCAGCTCAGTGGCAGGATTGTAAAGGATGCAACAATGTACAGAGTAGGAACAAGTGGAATAAAACTGAGGGGGTTGACTCTGTGAAGACATCCTGTACCTGCACTGAGTTTCTCACAGGACACTTTTCTCCCTGCCAGACTGGATCTGCCATCCAGAGCAAACCACTGTAATAAATTCTAGACAGCGAGATACGACCGTAGATCCCACGGGATGTGGAATTCAGGGAAAGTTGTGGATGCTGAGATCAGACTTTCAGATAAACAAATGCTAAGGGATGTTGTGCTGGGCACTTAACATTTTTAGTGAACCACAGCATTGAGTTTTTTGGAGAAGAGTCCTCATTCATTCTTATGTGGAATGGCAAGAGCCTCTGCCTACAAACTGCCCTGATGTTTTTACATTACCTACTATTAAAATCAAAGTTGTGTGTTGCCTCACACTTCAGCACTACCTGCAAGGGATAATCTGTCATTTATGCCAGAAGATAGTAACCACTAAATGAGTGAATTTGGATTATAGATGCTCTCCAGTCAACTTAGGTTGAAAAAGGTGTCTTGAAAATAAAGCAGAGTTTGAGCAAAGAATCATGGCACTACCATGAGCTACACCTCAGCAGCATCTCTCTGGCTGCCTTGGAACTGAATATGCTTTACTTCATCTTCTCCTTCCTGGAGTTATTTTTGCTTATTTAAAGGCATTCATGTGCCATTTACTTGCCCTGCATTAGTAAGCACAGGGAAGCATAAACTGTTTTCATCCTGGCCCCAAAATATTGTGTTTGCTTACCTAAAAGCACCATCAGTTTCACATAAAAGCCACACCTTCAGCACCATGAATCTACCCACCACCCATACATTCTATCCCAAACTGAAAGTTATGCACGTTCTTGCTAACCTAGTTTTGTGGGTGCATGTGTATTTTTTTTTTTTTTAACAATAGGCCTAAATCCATATTAATGATCCAAAAAGTGACCAGGCCTCAGCACCTTTTGTCCTCTATACATTAACTATCCAATAATCAACAGTAGCTGTCCTGTACTCTGGTGTCTTTAGCCTAATTCAGAGGGACAGATATTTATCATCACCCTTGAATTGGGTGACCCATTCT